>NW_025963679.1:0-86586 GCF_910591885.1 Bombus terrestris
GACAACGTGGGACAACGTGGGACAACGTGGGACAACGTGGGACAACGTGGGACATCGTGGGACAACGTGGGACAACGTGGGACAACGTGGGACACCGTTGGACACCGTTGGACACCGTTGGACACCGTTGGACATCGTTGGACACCGTGGGACAACGTGGGACAACGTGGGACAACGTGGGAAACCATGGAACAACGCGGGACAACGTGGGACACCGTTGGACATCGTTGGACATCGTTGGACACCGTGGGACAACGTGGGACAACGTGGGAAAACGTGGGACAACGTGGGACACCGTTGGACATCGCTGGACACCGTTGGACATCGTTGGACACCGTGGGACAACGTGGGACAACGTGGGACAACGTGGGACAACGTGGGACAACGTGGGACAACGTGGGACAACGTGGGACATCGTGGGACAACGTGGGACAACGTGGGACAACGTGGGACAACGTGGGACATCGTTGGACACCGTTGGACACCGTGGGACAACGTGGGACAACGTGGGACAACGTGGGACAACGTGGGACAACGTGGGACAACGTGGGACAACGTGGGACAACGTGGGACAACGTGGGACAACGTGGGACAACGTGGGACAACGTGGGACAACGTGGGACAACGTGGGACATCGTGGGACAACGTGGGACAACGTGGGACACCGTGGGACAACGTGGGACAACGTGGGACACCGTTGGACATCGTTGGACACCGTGGGACAACGTGGGACAACGTGGGACAACGTGGGACACCGTTGGACACCGTTGGACACCGTTGGACACCGTTGGACATCGTTGGACACCGTGGGACAACGTGGGACAACGTGGGACAACGTGGGACACCGTTGGACATCGTTGGACACCGTGGGACACCGTTGGACATCGTTGGACACCGTGGGACAACGTGGGACAACGTGGGACCACGTGGGACAACGTGGGACAACGTGGGACAACGTGGGACAACGTGGGACAACGTGGGACACCGTTGGACATCGTTGGACACCGTGGGACAACGTGGGACAACGTGGGACAACGTGGGACACCGTTGGACAACGTGGGACACCGTTGGACATCGTTGGACACCGTGGGACAACGTGGGACAACGTGGGACAACGTGGGACAACGTGGGACAACGTGGGACACCGTTGGACACCGTGGGACACCGTTGGACACCGTTGGACACCGTTGGACATCGTTGGACATCGTGGGACACCGTTGGACATCGTTGGACATCGTTGGACACCGTTGGACATGGTTGGACACCGTTGGACATCGTTGGACATCGTTGGACATCGTGGGACACCGTTGGACACCGTTGGACATCGTTGGACACCGTGGGACAACGTGGGACAACGTGGGACAACGTGGGAAACCATGGAACAACGTGGGACAACGTGGGACACCGTTGGACATCGTTGGACAACGTGGGACAACGTGGGACAACGTGGGACAACGTGGGACAACGTGGGACAACGTGGGACAACGTGGGACAACGTGGGACAACGTGGGACACCGTTGGACACCGTGGGACACCGTTGGACACCGTTGGACATCGTTGGACACCGTGGGACAACGTGGGACAACGTGGGACAACGTGGGACAACGTGGGACAACGTGGGACAACGTGGGACACCGTTGGACATCGCTGGACACCGTTGGACATCGTTGGACACCGTGGGACAACGTGGGACAACGTGGGACAACGTGGGACAACGTGGGACAACGTGGGACAACGTGGGACAACGTGGGACAACGTGGGACAACGTGGGACACCGTTGGACATCGTTGGACACCGTGGGACAACGTGGGACAACGTGGGACAACGTGGGACACCGTTGGACAACGTGGGACACCGTTGGACATCGTTGGACACCGTGGGACAACGTGGGACAACGTGGGACAACGTGGGACACCGTGGGACAACGTGGGACACCGTTGGACACCGTGGGACACCGTTGGACACCGTTGGACACCGTTGGACATCGTTGGACATCGTTGGACATCGTGGGACACCGTTGGACATCGTTGGACATCGTTGGACACCGTTGGACATGGTTGGACACCGTTGGACATCGTTGGACATCGTTGGACATCGTGGGACACCGTTGGACATCGTTGGACATCGTTGGACACCGTGGGACAACGTGGGACAACGTGGGACAACGTGGGAAACCATGGAACAACGTGGGACAACGTGGGACACCGTTGGACATCGTTGGACAACGTGGGACAACGTGGGACAACGTGGGACAACGTGGGACAACGTGGGACAACGTGGGACAACGTGGGACAACGTGGGACAACGTGGGACACCGTTGGACACCGTGGGACACCGTTGGACACCGTTGGACATCGTTGGACACCGTGGGACAACGTGGGACAACGTGGGACAACGTGGGACAACGTGGGACAACGTGGGACAACGTGGGACAACGTGGGACAACGTGGGACAACGTGGGACAACGTGGGACATCGTGGGACAACGTGGGACAACGTGGGACAACGTGGGACAACGTGGGACACCGTTGGACAACGTGGGACACCGTTGGACATCGTTGGACACCGTGGGACAACGTGGGAAACCATGGAACAACGTGGGACAACGTGGGACACCGTTGGACATCGTTGGACAACGTGGGACAACGTGGGACAACGTGGGACAACGTGGGACAACGTGGGACAACGTGGGACAACGTGGGACAACGTGGGACACCGTTGGACAACGTGGGACACCGTTGGACACCGTTGGACACCGTTGGACATCGTTGGACACCGTGGGACAACGTGGGACAACGTGGGACAACGTGGGAAACCATGGAACAACGTGGGACAACGTGGGACACCGTTGGACATCGTTGGACAACGTGGGACAACGTGGGACAACGTGGGACAACGTGGGACAACGTGGGACAACGTGGGACAACGTGGGACACCGTGGGACACCGTGGGACACCGTTGGACACCGTTGGACATCGTTGGACACCGTGGGACAACGTGGGACAACGTGGGACAACGTGGGACAACGTGGGACAACGTGGGACAACGTGGGACAACGTGGGACAACGTGGGACAACGTGGGACAACGTGGGACATCGTGGGACAACGTGGGACAACGTGGGACAACGTGGGACATCGTGGGACAACGTGGGACATCGTGGGACAACGTGGGACAACGTGGGACAACGTGGGACAACGTGGGACAACGTGGGACACCGTTGGACAACGTTGGACACTGTGGGACATCGTGGGACAACGTGGGACAACGTGGGACAACGTGGGACAACGTGGGACAACGTGGGACAACGTGGGACACCGTTGGACATCGTTGGACACCGTGGGACAACGTGGGACAACGTGGGACAACGTGGGAAACCATGGAACAACGTGGGACAACGTGGGACACCGTTGGACATCGTTGGACATCGTTGGACACCGTGGGACAACGTGGGACAACGTGGGACAACGTGGGACACCGTTGGACAACGTGGGACACCGTTGGACAGCGTTGGACACCGTGGGACAACGTGGGACAACGTGGGACAACGTGGGACATCGTGGGACAACGTGGGACAACGTGGGACAACGTGGGACAACGTGGGACAACGTGGGACACCGTTGG
Source organism: Bombus terrestris (assembly GCF_910591885.1). NCBI lineage: Eukaryota > Metazoa > Arthropoda > Insecta > Hymenoptera > Apidae > Bombus > Bombus terrestris. The sequence goes on from NW_025963679.1 coordinate 3,622, forward strand.
ACACCGTTGGACACCGTTGGACACCGTTGGACATCGTGGGACAACGTGGGACAACGTGGGACAACGTGGGACAACGTGGGACACCGTTGGACACCGTTGGACACCGTTGGACACCGTTGGACATCGTTGGACACCGTGGGACAACGTGGGACAACGTGGGACAACGTGGGAAACCATGGAACAACGTGGGACAACGTGGGACACCGTTGGACATCGTTGGACATCGTTGGACACCGTGGGACAACGTGGGACAACGTGGGAAAACGTGGGACAACGTGGGACACCGTTGGACATCGCTGGACACCGTTGGACATCGTTGGACACCGTGGGACAACGTGGGACAACGTGGGACAACGTGGGACAACGTGGGACAACGTGGGACAACGTGGGACAACGTGGGACAACGTGGGACAACGTGGGACAACGTGGGACATCGTGGGACAACGTGGGACAACGTGGGACAACGTGGGACAACGTGGGACATCGTTGGACACCGTTGGACACCGTGGGACAACGTGGGACAACGTGGGACAACGTGGGACAACGTGGGACAACGTGGGACAACGTGGGACAACGTGGGACAACGTGGGACATCGTTGGACATCGTGGGACACCGTTGGACATCGTTGGACACCGTTGGACATCGTTGGACACCGTGGGACAACGTGGGACAACGTGGGACAACGTGGGACACCGTTGGACATCGTTGGACACCGTTGGACATCGTTGGACACCGTGGGACACCGTTGGTCACCGTTGGACACCGTTGGACACCGTTGGACACCGTTGGACACCGTTGGACATCGTTGGACACCGTGGGACAACGTGGGACAACGTGGGACAACGTGGGACACCGTTGGACACCGTGGGACACCGTTGGACAACGTGGGACAACGTGGGACAACGTGGGACAACGTGGGACAACGTGGGACACCGTTGGACACCGTGGGACACCGTTGGACACCGTTGGACATCGTTGGACACCGTGGGACAACGTGGGACAACGTGGGACAACGTGGGACAACGTGGGACAACGTGGGACACCGTTGGACATCGTTGGACACCGTGGGACACCGTGGGACAACGTGGGACACCGTTGGACACCGTTGGACATCGTTGGACACCGGTGGACACCGTGGGACAACGTGGGACAACGTGGGAAACCATGGAACAACGTGGGACAACGTGGGACAACGTGGGACAACGTGGGACAACGGGGGACAACGCGGGACAACGTGGGACAACGTGGGACAACGTGGGACAACGTGGGACAACGTGGGACAACGTGGGACACCGTGGGACACCGTTGGACACCGTTGGACACCGTTGGACATCGTTGGACACCGTGGGACAACGTGGGACACCGTTGGACACCGCGGGACAACGTGGGACAACGTGGGACAACGTGGGACAACGTGGGACAACGTGGGACAACGTGGGACAACGTGGGACAACGTGGGACACCGTTGGACATCGTTGGACAACGTGGGACATCGTGGGACAACGTGGGACAACGTGGGACAACGTGGGACAACGTGGGACACCGTTGGACACCGTTGGACACCGTTGGACACCGTTGGACACCGTTGGACATCGTTGGACACCGTGGGACAACGTGGGACAACGTGGGACAACGTGGGAAACCATGGAACAACGTGGGACAACGTGGGACACCGTTGGACATCGTTGGACATCGTTGGACACCGTGGGACAACGTGGGACAACGTGGGAAAACGTGGGACAACGTAGGACACCGTTGGACATCGCTGGACACCGTTGGACATCGTTGGACACCGTGGGACAACGTGGGACAACGTGGGACAACGTGGGACAACGTGGGACAACGTGGGACAACGTGGGACAACGTGGGACAACGTGGGACAACGTGGGACAACGTGGGACAACGTGGGACAACGTGGGACAACGTGGGACAACGTGGGACACCGTTGGACACCGTTGGACACCGTTGGACACCGTTGGACATCGTTGGACACCGTGGGACAACGTGGGACAACGTGGGACAACGTGGGAAACCATGGAACAACGTGGGACAACGTGGGACACCGTTGGACATCGTTGGACAACGTGGGACAACGTGGGACAACGTGGGACAACGTGGGACAACGTGGGACAACGTGGGACACCGTTGGACACCGTGGGACACCGTTGGACACCGTTGGACATCGTTGGACACCGTGGGACAACGTGGGACAACGTGGGACAACGTGGGACAACGTGGGACAACGTGGGACAACGTGGGACAACGTGGGACAACGTGGGACAACGTGGGACAACGTGGGACATCGTGGGACAACGTGGGACAACGTGGGACAACGTGGGACAACGTGGGACACCGTTGGACAACGTGGGACACCGTTGGACATCGTTGGACACCGTGGGACAACGTGGGACAACGTGGGACAACGTGGGACAACGTGGGACAACGTGGGAAACCATGGAACAACGTGGGACAACGTGGGACATCGTGGGACAACGTGGGACAACGTGGGACAACGTGGGACATCGTGGGACAACGTGGGACATCGTGGGACAACGTGGGACAACGTGGGACAACGTGGGACAACGTGGGACAACGTGGGACACCGTTGGACATCGTTGGACACTGTGGGACACCGTGGGACAACGTGGGACAACGTGGGACAACGTGGGACAACGTGGGACAACGTGGGACAACGTGGGACACCGTTGGACATCGTTGGACACCGTGGGACAACGTGGGACAACGTGGGACAACGTGGGACACCGTTGGACACCGTTGGACACCGTTGGACACCGTTGGACATCGTTGGACACCGTGGGACAACGTGGGACAACGTGGGACAACGTGGGAAACCATGGAACAACGTGGGACAACGTGGGACACCGTTGGACATCGTTGGACAACGTGGGACAACGTGGGACAACGTGGGACAACGTGGGACAACGTGGGACAACGTGGGACAACGTGGGACAACGTGGGACAACGTGGGACACCGTTGGACACCGTGGGACACCGTTGGACACCGTTGGACATCGTTGGACACCGTGGGACAACGTGGGACAACGTGGGACAACGTGGGACAACGTGGGACAACGTGGGACAACGTGGGACAACGTGGGACAACGTGGGACAACGTGGGACAACGTGGGACATCGTGGGGCAACGTGGGACAACGTGGGACAACGTGGGACAACTTGGGACACCGTTGGACAACGTGGGACACCGTTGGACATCGTTGGACACCGTGGGACAACGTGGGACAACGTGGGACAACGTGGGAAACCATGGAACAACGTGGGACAACGTGGGACACCGTTGGACATCGTTGGACAACGTGGGACAACGTGGGACAACGTGGGACAACGTGGGACAACGTGGGACAACGTGGGACACCGTTGGACACCGTGGGACACCTTTGGACACCGTTGGACATCGTTGGACACCGTGGGACAACGTGGGACAACGTGGGACAACGTGGGACAACGTGGGACAACGTGGGACAACGTGGGACAACGTGGGACAACGTGGGACAACGTGGGACAACGTGGGACAACGTGGGACAACGTGGGACAACGTGGGACAACGTGGGACAACGTGGGACAACGTGGGACACCGTTGGACAACGTGGGACACCGTTGGACATCGTTGGACACCGTGGGACAACGTGGGACAACGTGGGACAACGTGGGACAACGTGGGACAACGTGGGACACCGTTGGACATCGTTGGACATCGTTGGACATCGTGGGACACCGTTGGACATCGTTGGACATCGTTGGACACCGTTGGACACCGTTGGACAACGTGGGACATCGTGGGACAACGTGGGACAACGTGGGACAACGTGGGACAACGTGGGACACCGTTGGACACCGTGGGACACCGTTGGACACCGTTGGACACCGTTGGACATCGTTGGACATCGTTGGACATCGTGGGACACCGTTGGACATCGTTGGACATCGTTGGACACCGTTGGACATCGTTGGACACCGTTGGACATCGTTGGACATCGTTGGACATCGTGGGACACCGTTGGACATCGTTGGACATCGTTGGACACCGTTGGACATCGTTGGACATCGTTGGACATCGTTGGACACCGTTGGACACCGTTGGACACCGTTGGACATCGTTGGACACCGTGGGACAACGTGGGACAACGTGGAACAACGTGGGACAACGTGGGACAACGTGGGACATCGTGGGACAACGTGGGACAACGTGGGACAACGTGGGACAACGTGGGACAACGTGGGACACCCTTGGACACCGTGGGACACCGTTGGACACCGTGGGACATCGTTGGACACCGTGGGACAACGTGGGACAACGTGGGACAACGTGGGACAACGTGGGACATCGTGGGACAACGTGGGACAACGTGGGACAACGTGGGACAACGTGGGACATCGTGGGACAACGTGGGACAACGTGGGACAACGTGGGACATCGTGGGACAACGTGGGACAACGTGGGACAACGTGGGACAACGTGGGACAACGTGGGACACCGTGGGACACCGTTGGACACCGTTGGACACCGTTGGACATCGTTGGACACCGTGGGACAACGTGGGACAACGTGGGACAACGTGGGAAACCATGGAACAACGTGGGACAACGTGGGACACCGTTGGACACCGTGGGACACCGTTGGACACCGTTGGACATCGTTGGACACCGTGGGACAACGTGGGACAACGTGGGACAACGTGGGACAACGTGGGACAACGTGGGACACCGTTGGACATCGTTGGACACCGTGGGACACCGTGGGACAACGTGGGACACCGTTGGACACCGTTGGACATCGTTGGACACCGGTGGACACCGTGGGACAACGTGGGACAACGTGGGAAACCATGGAACAACGTGGGACAACGTGGGACAACGTGGGACAACGTGGGACAACGGGGGACAACGCGGGACAACGTGGGACAACGTGGGACAACGTGGGACAACGTGGGACAACGTGGGACAACGTGGGACACCGTGGGACACCGTTGGACACCGTTGGACACCGTTGGACATCGTTGGACACCGTGGGACAACGTGGGACACCGTTGGACACCGTGGGACAACGTGGGACAACGTGGGACAACGTGGGACAACGTGGGACAACGTGGGACAACGTGGGACAACGTGGGACAACGTGGGACACCGTTGGACATCGTTGGACAACGTGGGACATCGTGGGACAACGTGGGACAACGTGGGACAACGTGGGACAACGTGGGACACCGTTGGACACCGTTGGACACCGTTGGACACCGTTGGACACCGTTGGACATCGTTGGACACCGTGGGACAACGTGGGACAACGTGGGACAACGTGGGAAACCATGGAACAACGTGGGACAACGTGGGACACCGTTGGACATCGCTGGACATCGTTGGACACCGTGGGACAACGTGGGACAACGTGGGAAAACGTGGGACAACGTAGGACACCGTTGGACATCGCTGGACACCGTTGGACATCGTTGGACACCGTGGGACAACGTGGGACAACGTGGGACAACGTGGGACAACGTGGGACAACGTGGGACAACGTGGGACAACGTGGGACAACGTGGGACAACGTGGGACAACGTGGGACAACGTGGGACAACGTGGGACAACGTGGGACAACGTGGGACAACGTGGGACATCGTGGGACAACGTGGGACAACGTGGGACAACGTGGGACAACGTGGGACATCGTTGGACACCGTTGGACACCGTGGGACAACGTGGGACAACGTGGGACAACGTGGGACAACGTGGGACAACGTGGGACAACGTGGGACAACGTGGGACAACGTGGGACAACGTGGGACAACGTGGGACAACGTGGGACAACGTGGGACAACGTGGGACAACGTGGGACATCGTGGGACAACGTGGGACAACGTGGGACAACGTGGGACAACGTGGGACAACGTGGGACACCGTTGGACATCGTTGGACACCGTGGGACAACGTGGGACAACGTGGGACAACGTGGGACACCGTTGGACACCGTTGGACACCGTTGGACACCGTTGGACATCGTTGGACACCGTGGGACAACGTGGGACAACGTGGGACAACGTGGGAAACCATGGAACAACGTGGGACAACGTGGGACACCGTTGGACATCGTTGGACAACGTGGGACAACGTGGGACAACGTGGGACAACGTGGGACAACGTGGGACAACGTGGGACAACGTGGGACACCGTTGGACACCGTGGGACACCGTTGGACACCGTTGGACATCGTTGGACACCGTGGGACAACGTGGGACAACGTGGGACAACGTGGGACAACGTGGGACAACGTGGGACAACGTGGGACAACGTGGGACAACGTGGGACAACGTGGGACAACGTGGGACATCGTGGGACAACGTGGGACAACGTGGGACAACGTGGGACAACGTGGGACACCGTTGGACAACGTGGGACACCGTTGGACATCGTTGGACACCGTGGGACAACGTGGGACAACGTGGGACAACGTGGGACAACGTGGGACAACGTGGGAAACCATGGAACAACGTGGGACAACGTGGGACATCGTGGGACAACGTGGGACAACGTGGGACAACGTGGGACATCGTGGGACAACGTGGGACATCGTGGGACAACGTGGGACAACGTGGGACAACGTGGGACAACGTGGGACAACGTGGGACACCGTTGGACATCGTTGGACACTGTGGGACACCGTGGGACAACGTGGGACAACGTGGGACAACGTGGGACAACGTGGGACAACGTGGGACAACGTGGGACACCGTTGGACATCGTTGGACACCGTGGGACAACGTGGGACAACGTGGGACAACGTGGGACACCGTTGGACACCGTTGGACACCGTTGGACACCGTTGGACATCGTTGGACACCGTGGGACAACGTGGGACAACGTGGGACAACGTGGGAAACCATGGAACAACGTGGGACAACGTGGGACACCGTTGGACATCGTTGGACAACGTGGGACAACGTGGGACAACGTGGGACAACGTGGGACAACGTGGGACAACGTGGGACAACGTGGGACAACGTGGGACAACGTGGGACACCGTTGGACACCGTGGGACACCGTTGGACACCGTTGGACATCGTTGGACACCGTGGGACAACGTGGGACAACGTGGGACAACGTGGGACAACGTGGGACAACGTGGGACAACGTGGGACAACGTGGGACAACGTGGGACAACGTGGGACAACGTGGGACATCGTGGGGCAACGTGGGACAACGTGGGACAACGTGGGACAACTTGGGACACCGTTGGACAACGTGGGACACCGTTGGACATCGTTGGACACCGTGGGACAACGTGGGACAACGTGGGACAACGTGGGAAACCATGGAACAACGTGGGACAACGTGGGACACCGTTGGACATCGTTGGACAACGTGGGACAACGTGGGACAACGTGGGACAACGTGGGACAACGTGGGACAACGTGGGACACCGTTGGACACCGTGGGACACCTTTGGACACCGTTGGACATCGTTGGACACCGTGGGACAACGTGGGACAACGTGGGACAACGTGGGACAACGTGGGACAACGTGGGACAACGTGGGACAACGTGGGACAACGTGGGACAACGTGGGACAACGTGGGACAACGTGGGACAACGTGGGACAACGTGGGACAACGTGGGACAACGTGGGACAACGTGGGACAACGTGGGACAACGTGGGACAACGTGGGACACCGTTGGACAACGTGGGACACCGTTGGACATCGTTGGACACCGTGGGACAACGTGGGACAACGTGGGACAACGTGGGACAACGTGGGACAACGTGGGACACCGTTGGACATCGTTGGACATCGTTGGACATCGTGGGACACCGTTGGACATCGTTGGACATCGTTGGACACCGTTGGACACCGTTGGACAACGTGGGACATCGTGGGACAACGTGGGACAACGTGGGACAACGTGGGACAACGTGGGACACCGTTGGACACCGTGGGACACCGTTGGACACCGTTGGACACCGTTGGACATCGTTGGACATCGTTGGACATCGTGGGACACCGTTGGACATCGTTGGACATCGTTGGACACCGTTGGACATCGTTGGACACCGTTGGACATCGTTGGACATCGTTGGACATCGTGGGACACCGTTGGACATCGTTGGACATCGTTGGACACCGTTGGACATCGTTGGACATCGTTGGACATCGTTGGACACCGTTGGACACCGTTGGACACCGTTGGACATCGTTGGACACCGTGGGACAACGTGGGACAACGTGGAACAACGTGGGACAACGTGGGACAACGTGGGACATCGTGGGACAACGTGGGACAACGTGGGACAACGTGGGACAACGTGGGACAACGTGGGACACCCTTGGACACCGTGGGACACCGTTGGACACCGTTGGACATCGTTGGACACCGTGGGACAACGTGGGACAACGTGGGACAACGTGGGACAACGTGGGACATCGTGGGACAACGTGGGACAACGTGGGACAACGTGGGACAACGTGGGACATCGTGGGACAACGTGGGACAACGTGGGACAACGTGGGACATCGTGGGACAACGTGGGACAACGTGGGACAACGTGGGACAACGTGGGACAACGTGGGACACCGTTGGACACCGTTGGACACCGTTGGACACCGTTGGACATCGTTGGACACCGTGGGACAACGTGGGACAACGTGGGACAACGTGGGAAACCATGGAACAACGTGGGACAACGTGGGACACCGTTGGACATCGTTGGACATCGTTGGACACCGTGGGACAACGTGGGACAACGTGGGACAACGTGGGACAACGTCGGACAACGTGGGACAACGTGGGACATCGTGGGACAACGTGGGACAACGTGGGACAACGTGGGACAACGTGGGACAACGTGGGACACCGTTGGACACCGTGGGACACCGTTGGACACCGTTGGACATCGTTGGACACCGTGGGACAACGTGGGACAACGTGGGACAACGTGGGACAACGTGGGACATCGTGGGACAACGTGGGACAACGTGGGACAACGTGGGACAACGTGGGACATCGTGGGACAACGTGGGACAACGTGGGACAACGTGGGACATCGTGGGACAACGTGGGACAACGTGGGACAACGTGGGACAACGTGGGACACCGTTGGACACCGTTGGACACCGTTGGACACCGTTGGACATCGTTGGACACCGTGGGACAACGTGGGACAACGTGGGACAACGTGGGAAACCATGGAACAACGTGGGACAACGTGGGACACCGTTGGACATCGTTGGACATCGTTGGACACCGTGGGACAACGTGGGACAACGTGGGACAACGTGGGACAACGTGGGACAACGTGGGACAACATGGGACAACGTGGGACAACGTGGGACAACGTGGGACAACGTGGGACAACGTGGGACAACGTGGCACAACGTGGGACAACGTGGGACACCGTTGGACATCGTTGGACAACGTGGGACAACGTGGGACAACGTGGGACAACGTGGGACAACGTGGGACAACGTGGGACAACGTGGGACAACGTGGGACACCGTTGGACACCGTTGGACATCGTTGGACACCGTGGGACAACGTGGGACAACGTGGGACAACGTGGGACAACGTGGGACAACGTGGGACAACGTGGGACAACGTCGGACAACGTGGGACAACGTGGGACAACGTGGGACAACGTGGGACATCGTGGAACAACGTGGGACAACGTGGGACAACGTGGGACAACGTGGGACATCGTGGGACAACGTGGGACAACGTGGGACAACGTGGGACACCGTTGGACACCGTTGGACACCGTTGGACACCGTTGGACATCGTTGGACACCGTGGGACAACGTGGGACAACGTGGGACAACGTGGGAAACCATGGAACAACGTGGGACAACGTGGGACACCGTTGGACATCGTTGGACATCGTTGGACACCGTGGGACAACGTGGGACAACGTGGGAAAACGTGGGACAACGTGGGACACCGTTGGACATCGCTGGACACCGTTGGACGTCGTTGGACACCGTGGGACAACGTGGGACAACGTGGGACAACGTGGGACAACGTGGGACAACGTGGGACAACGTGGGACAACGTGGGACAACGTGGGACAACGTGGGACAACGTGGGACACCGTTGGACATCGTTGGACACCGTGGGACAACGTGGGACAACGTGGGACAACGTGGGACACCGTTGGACACCGTTGGACACCGTTGGACACCGTTGGACACCGTTGGACATCGTTGGACACCGTGGGACAACGTGGGACAACGTGGGACAACGTGGGAAACCATGGAACAACGTGGGACAACGTGCGACACCGTTGGACATCGTTGGACAACGTGGGACAACGTGGGACAACGTGGGACAACGTGGGACAACGTGGGACAACGTGGGACAACGTGGGACACCGTTGGACACCGTGGGACACCGTTGGACACCGTTGGACATCGTTGGACACCGTGGGACAACGTGGGACAACGTGGGACAACGTGGGACAACGTGGGACAACGTGGGACAACGTGGGACAACGTGGGACATCGTGGGACAACGTGGGACAACGTGGGACAACGTGGGACAACGTGGGACACCGTTGGACAACGTGGGACACCGTTGGACATCGTTGGACACCGTGGGACAACGTGGGACAACGTGGGACAACGTGGGACATCGTGGGACAACGTGGGACAACGTGGGACAACGCGGGACAACGTGGGACAACGTGGGACACCGTTGGACACCGTTGGACACCGTTGGACACCGTTGGACATCGTTGGACACCGTGGGACAACGTGGGACAACGTGGGACAACGTGGGAAACCATGGAACAACGTGGGACAACGTGGGACACCGTTGGACATCGTTGGACATCGTTGGACACCGTGGGACAACGTGGGACATCGTGGGACAACGTGGGACAACGTGGGACAACGTGGGACAACGTGGGACATCGTTGGACACCGTTGGACACCGTGGGACAACGTGGGACAACGTGGGACAACGTGGGACAACGTGGGACAACGTGGGACAACGTGGGACAACGTGGGACAACGTGGGACAACGTGGGACAACGTGGGACAACGTGGGACAACGTGGGACAACGTGGGACAACGTGGGACAACGTGGGAGAACGTGGGACATCGTGGGACAACGTGGGACAACGTGGGACAACGTGGGACAACGTGGGACAACGTGGGACACCGTTGGACATCGTTGGACACCGTGGGACAACGTGGGACAACGTGGGACAACGTGGGACACCGTTGGACACCGTTGGACACCGTTGGACACCGTTGGACATCGTTGGACACCGTGGGACAACGTGGGACAACGTGGGACAACGTGGGAAACCATGGAACAACGTGGGAAAACGTGGGACACCGTTGGACATCGTTGGACAACGTGGGACAACGTGGGACAACGTGGGACAACGTGGGACAACGTGGGACAACGTGGGACATCGTGGGACAACGTGGGACAACGTGGGACAACGTGGGACAACGTGGGACATCGTTGGACACCGTTGGACACCGTGGGACAACGTGGGACAACGTGGGACAACGTGGGACAACGTGGGACAACGTGGGACAACGTGGGACAACGTGGGACAACGTGGGACAACGTGGGACAACGTGGGAAAACGTGGGACAACGTGGGACAACGTGGGAAAAGGTGGGAAAAGGTGGGAGAAAGTGGGACATCGTGGGACAACGTGGGACAACGTGGGACAACGTGGGACAACGTGGGACAACGTGGGACTCCGTTGGACATCGTTGGACACCGTGGGACAACGTGGGACAACGTGGGACAACGTGGGACACCGTTGGACACCGTTGGACACCGTTGGACACCGTTGGACATCGTTGGACACCGTGGGACAACGTGGGACAACGTGGGACAACGTGGGAAACCATGGAACAACGTGGGACAACGTGGGACAACGTTGGACATCGTTGGACAACGTGGGACAACGTGGGACAACGTGGGACAACGTGGGACAACGTGGGACAACGTGGGACAACGTGGGACACCGTTGGACACCGTGGGACACCGTTGGACACAGTTGGACATCGTTGGACACCGTGGGACAACGTGGGACAACGTGGGACAACGTGGGACAACTTGGGACAACGTGGGACAACGTGGGACAACGTGGGACAACGTGGGACAACGTGGGACAACGTGGGACAACGTGGGACAACGTGGGACAACGTGGGACAACGTGGGACACCGTTGGACAACGTGGGACACCGTTGGACATCGTTGGACACCGTGGGACAACGTGGGACAACGTGGGACAACGTGGGACAACGTGGGACAACGTGGGACACCGTTGGACATCGTTGGACATCGTTGGACATCGTGGGACACCGTTGGACATCGTTGGACATCGTTGGACACCGTTGGACACCGTTGGACAACGTGGGACATCGTGGGACAACGTGGGACAACGTGGGACAACGTGGGACAACGTGGGACACCGTTGGACACCGTGGGACACCGTTGGACACCGTTGGACACCGTTGGACATCGTTGGACATCGTTGGACATCGTGGGACACCGTTGGACATCGTTGGACATCGTTGGACACCGTTGGACATCGTTGGACACCGTTGGACGTCGTTGGACATCGTTGGACATCGTGGGACACCGTTGGACATCGTTGGACATCGTTGGACACCGTTGGACATCGTTGGACATCGTTGGACATCGTTGGACACCGTGGGACACCGTTGGACACCGTTGGACATCGTTGGACACCGTGGGACAACGTGGGACAACGTGGGACAACGTGGGACAACGTGGGACATCGTGGGACAACGTGGGACAACGTGGGACAACGTGGGACAACGTGGGACAACGTGGGACACCATTGGACACCGTGGGACACCGTTGGACACCGTTGGACATCGTTGGACACCGTGGGACAACGTGGGACAACGTGGGACAACGTGGGACAACGTGGGACATCGTGGGACAACGTGGGACAACGTGGGACAACGTGGGACAACGTGGGACATCGTGGGACAACGTGGGACAACGTGGGACAACGTGGGACATCGTGGGACAACGTGGGACAACGTGGGACAACGTGGGACAACGTGGGACAACGTGGGACACCGTTGGACACCGTTGGACACCGTTGGACACCGTTGGACATCGTTGGACACCGTGGGACAACGTGGGACAACGTGGGACAACGTGGGAAACCATGGAACAACGTGGGACAACGTGGGACACCGTTGGACATCGTTGGACATCGTTGGACACCGTGGGACAACGTGGGACAACGTGGGACAACGTGGGACAACGTCGGACAACGTGGGACAACGTGGGACAACGTGGGACAACGTGGGACATCGTGGGACAACGTGGGACAACGTGGGACAACGTGGGACAACGTGGGACATCGTGGGACAACGTGGGACAACGTGGGACAACGTGGGACATCGTGGGACAACGTGGGACAACGTGGGACAACGTGGGACAACGTGGGACAACGTGGGACACCGTTGGACACCGTTGGACACCGTTGGACACCGTTGGACATCGTTGGACACCGTGGGACAACGTGGGACAACGTGGGACAACGTGGGAAACCATGGAACAACGTTGGACAACGTGGGACACCGTTGGACATCGTTGGACATCGTTGGACACCGTGGGACAACGTGGGACAACGTGGGACAACGTGGGACAACGTCGGACAACGTGGGACAACGTGGGACATCGTGGGACAACGTGGGACAACGTGGGACAACGTGGGACAACGTGGGACAACGTGGGACACCGTTGGACACCGTTGGACACCGTTGGACACCGTTGGACATCGTTGGACACCGTGGGACAACGTGGGACAACGTGGGACAACGTGGGACAACGTGGGACAACGTGGGACAACGTGGGACAACGTGGGACAACGTGGGACATCGTTGGACACCGTGGGACAACGTGGGACAACGTGGGACAACGTGGGACAACGTGGGACATCGTGGGACAACGTGGGACAACGTGGGACAACGTGGGACAACGTGGGACATCGTGGGACAACGTGGGACAACGTGGGACAACGTGGGACATCGTGGGACAACGTGGGACAACGTGGGACAACGTGGGACAACGTGGGACACCGTTGGACACCGTTGGACACCGTTGGACACCGTTGGACATCGTTGGACACCGTGGGACAACGTGGGACAACGTGGGACAACGTGGGAAACCATGGAACAACGTGGGACAACGTGGGACACCGTTGGACATCGTTGGACATCGTTGGACACCGTGGGACAACGTGGGACAACGTGGGACAACGTGGGACAACGTGGGACAACGTGGGACAACGTGGGACAACGTGGGACAACGTGGGACAACGTGGGACAACGTGGGACAACGTGGGACAACGTGGCACAACGTGGGACAACGTGGGACACCGTTGGACATCGTTGGACAACGTGGGACAACGTGGGACAACGTGGGACAACGTGGGACAACGTGGGACAACGTGGGACAACGTGGGACAACGTGGGACACCGTTGGACACCGTTGGACATCGTTGGACACCGTGGGACAACGTGGGACAACGTGGGACAACGTGGGACAACGTGGGACAACGTGGGACAACGTGGGACAACGTCGGACAACGTGGGACAACGTGGGACAACGTGGGACAACGTGGGACATCGTGGAACAACGTGGGACAACGTGGGACAACGTGGGACAACGTGGGACATCGTGGGACAACGTGGGACAACGTGGGACACCGTTGGACATCGTTGGACATCGTTGGACATCGTTGGACACCGTGGGACAACGTGGGACAACGTGGGACAACGTGGGACAACGTCGGACAACGTGGGACAACGTGGGACAACGTGGGACAACGTGGGACATCGTGGGACAACGTGGGACAACGTGGGACAACGTGGGACAACGTGGGACATCGTGGGACAACGTGGGACAACGTGGGACAACGTGGGACATCGTGGGACAACGTGGGACAACGTGGGACAACGTGGGACAACGTGGGACAACGTGGGACACCGTTGGACACCGTTGGACACCGTTGGACACCGTTGGACATCGTTGGACACCGTGGGACAACGTGGGACAACGTGGGACAACGTGGGAAACCATGGAACAACGTTGGACAACGTGGGACACCGTTGGACATCGTTGGACATCGTTGGACACCGTGGGACAACGTGGGACAACGTGGGACAACGTGGGACAACGTCGGACAACGTGGGACAACGTGGGACATCGTGGGACAACGTGGGACAACGTGGGACAACGTGGGACAACGTGGGACAACGTGGGACACCGTTGGACACCGTGGGACACCGTTGGACACCGTTGGACATCGTTGGACACCGTGGGACAACGTGGGACAACGTGGGACAACGTGGGACAACGTGGGACAACGTGGGACAACGTGGGACAACGTGGGACAACGTGGGACATCGTTGGACACCGTGGGACAACGTGGGACAACGTGGGACAACGTGGGACAACGTGGGACATCGTGGGACAACGTGGGACAACGTGGGACAACGTGGGACAACGTGGGACATCGTGGGACAACGTGGGACAACGTGGGACAACGTGGGACATCGTGGGACAACGTGGGACAACGTGGGACAACGTGGGACAACGTGGGACACCGTTGGACACCGTTGGACACCGTTGGACACCGTTGGACATCGTTGGACACCGTGGGACAACGTGGGACAACGTGGGACAACGTGGGAAACCATGGAACAACGTGGGACAACGTGGGACACCGTTGGACATCGTTGGACATCGTTGGACACCGTGGGACAACGTGGGACAACGTGGGACAACGTGGGACAACGTGGGACAACGTGGGACAACGTGGGACAACGTGGGACAACGTGGGACAACGTGGGACAACGTGGGACAACGTGGGACAACGTGGGACAACGTGGGACAACGTGGGACACCGTTGGACATCGTTGGACAACGTGGGACAACGTGGGACAACGTGGGACAACGTGGGACAACGTGGGACAACGTGGGACAACGTGGGACAACGTGGGACACCGTTGGACACCGTTGGACATCGTTGGACACCGTGGGACAACGTGGGACAACGTGGGACAACGTGGGACAACGTGGGACAACGTGGGACAACGTGGGACAACGTCGGACAACGTGGGACAACGTGGGACAACGTGGGACAACGTGGGACATCGTGGAACAACGTGGGACAACGTGGGACAACGTGGGACAACGTGGGACATCGTGGGACAACGTGGGACAACGTGGGACAACGTGGGACACCGTTGGACACCGTTGGACACCGTTGGACACCGTTGGACATCGTTGGACACCGTGGGACAACGTGGGACAACGTGGGACAACGTGGGAAACCATGGAACAACGTGGGACAACGTGGGACACCGTTGGACATCGTTGGACATCGTTGGACACCGTGGGACAACGTGGGACAACGTGGGAAAACGTGGGACAACGTGGGACACCGTTGGACATCGCTGGACACCGTTGGACATCGTTGGACACCGTGGGACAACGTGGGACAACGTGGGACAACGTGGGACAACGTATGACAACGTGGGACAACGTGGGACAACGTGGGACAACGTGGGACAACGTGGGACAACGTGGGACACCGTTGGACATCGTTGGACACCGTGGGACAACGTGGGACAACGTGGGACAACGTGGGACACCGTTGGACACCGTTGGACACCGTTGGACACCGTTGGACACCGTTGGACATCGTTGGACACCGTGGGACAACGTGGGACAACGTGGGACAACGTGGGAAACCATGGAACAACGTGGGACAACGTGCGACACCGTTGGACATCGTTGGACAACGTGGGACAACGTGGGACAACGTGGGACAACGTGGGACAACGTGGGACAACGTGGGACAACGTGGGACACCGTTGGACACCGTGGGACACCGTTGGACACCGTTGGACATCGTTGGACACCGTGGGACAACGTGGGACAACGTGGGACAACGTGGGACAACGTGGGACAACGTGGGACAACGTGGGACAACGTGGGACATCGTGGGACAACGTGGGACAACGTGGGACAACGTGGGACAACGTGGGACACCGTTGGACAACGTGGGACACCGTTGGACATCGTTGGACACCGTGGGACAACGTGGGACAACGTGGGACAACGTGGGACATCGTGGGACAACGTGGGACAACGTGGGACAACGCGGGACAACGTGGGACAACGTGGGACACCGTTAGACACCGTTGGACACCGTTGGACACCGTTGGACATCGTTGGACACCGTGGGACAACGTGGGACAACGTGGGACAACGTGGGAAACCATGGAACAACGTGGGACAACGTGGGACACCGTTGGACATCGTTGGACATCGTTGGACACCGTGGGACAACGTGGGACATCGTGGGACAACGTGGGACAACGTGGGACAACGTGGGACAACGTGGGACATCGTTGGACACCGTTGGACACCGTGGGACAACGTGGGACAACGTGGGACAACGTGGGACAACGTGGGACAACGTGGGACAACGTGGGACAACGTGGGACAACGTGGGACAACGTGGGACAACGTGGGACAACGTGGGACAACGTGGGACAACGTGGGACAACGTGGGACAACGTGGGAGAACGTGGGACATCGTGGGACAACGTGGGACAACGTGGGACAACGTGGGACAACGTGGGACAACGTGGGACACCGTTGGACATCGTTGGACACCGTGGGACAACGTGGGACAACGTGGGACAACGTGGGACACCGTTGGACACCGTTGGACACCGTTGGACACCGTTGGACATCGTTGGACACCGTGGGACAACGTGGGACAACGTGGGACAACGTGGGAAACCATGGAACAACGTGGGAAAACGTGGGACACCGTTGGACATCGTTGGACAACGTGGGACAACGTGGGACAACGTGGGACAACGTGGGACAACGTGGGACAACGTGGGACATCGTGGGACAACGTGGGACAACGTGGGACAACGTGGGACAACGTGGGACATCGTTGGACACCGTTGGACACCGTGGGACAACGTGGGACAACGTGGGACAACGTGGGACAACGTGGGACAACGTGGGACAACGTGGGACAACGTGGGACAACGTGGGACAACGTGGGACAACGTGGGAAAACGTGGGACAACGTGGGACAACGTGGGACAACGTGGGACAACGTGGGAGAACGTGGGACATCGTGGGACAACGTGGGACAACGTGGGACAACGTGGGACAACGTGGGACAACGTGGGACTCCGTTGGACATCGTTGGACACCGTGGGACAACGTGGGACAACGTGGGACAACGTGGGACACCGTTGGACACCGTTGGACACCGTTGGACACCGTTGGACATCGTTGGACACCGTGGGACAACGTGGGACAACGTGGGACAACGTGGGAAACCATGGAACAACGTGGGACAACGTGGGACACCGTTGGACATCGTTGGACAACGTGGGACAACGTGGGACAACGTGGGACAACGTGGGACAACGTGGGACAACGTGGGACAACGTGGGACACCGTTGGACACCGTGGGACACCGTTGGACACAGTTGGACATCGTTGGACACCGTGGGACAACGTGGGACAACGTGGGACAACGTGGGACAACGTGGGACAACGTGGGACAACGTGGGACAACGTGGGACAACGTGGGACAACGTGGGACAACGTGGGACAACGTGGGACAACGTGGGACAACGTGGGACAACGTGGGACACCGTTGGACAACGTGGGACACCGTTGGACATCGTTGGACACCGTGGGACAACGTGGGACAACGTGGGACAACGTGGGACAACGTGGGACAACGTGGGACACCGTTGGACATCGTTGGACATCGTTGGACATCGTGGGACACCGTTGGACATCGTTGGACATCGTTGGACACCGTTGGACACCGTTGGACAACGTGGGACATCGTGGGACAACGTGGGACAACGTGGGACAACGTGGGACAACGTGGGACACCGTTGGACACCGTGGGACACCGTTGGACACCGTTGGACACCGTTGGACATCGTTGGACATCGTTGGACATCGTGGGACACCGTTGGACATCGTTGGACATCGTTGGACACCGTTGGACATCGTTGGACACCGTTGGACGTCGTTGGACATCGTTGGACATCGTGGGACACCGTTGGACATCGTTGGACATCGTTGGACACCGTTGGACATCGTTGGACATCGTTGGACATCGTTGGACACCGTTGGACACCGTTGGACACCGTTGGACATCGTTGGACACCGTGGGACAACGTGGGACAACGTGGGACAACGTGGGACAACGTGGGACATCGTGGGACAACGTGGGACAACGTGGGACAACGTGGGACAACGTGGGACAACGTGGGACACCATTGGACACCGTGGGACACCGTTGGACACCGTTGGACATCGTTGGACACCGTGGGACAACGTGGGACAACGTGGGACAACGTGGGACAACGTGGGACATCGTGGGACAACGTGGGACAACGTGGGACAACGTGGGACAACGTGGGACATCGTGGGACAACGTGGGACAACGTGGGACAACGTGGGACATCGTGGGACAACGTGGGACAACGTGGGACAACGTGGGACAACGTGGGACACCGTTGGACACCGTTGGACACCGTTGGACACCGTTGGACATCGTTGGACACCGTGGGACAACGTGGGACAACGTGGGACAACGTGGGAAACCATGGAACAACGTGGGACAACGTGGGACACCGTTGGACATCGTTGGACATCGTTGGACACCGTGGGACAACGTGGGACAACGTGGGACAACGTGGGACAACGTCGGACAACGTGGGACAACGTGGGACAACGTGGGACAACGTGGGACATCGTGGGACAACGTGGGACAACGTGGGACAACGTGGGACAACGTGGGACATCGTGGGACAACGTGGGACAACGTGGGACAACGTGGGACATCGTGGGACAACGTGGGACAACGTGGGACAACGTGGGACAACGTGGGACAACGTGGGACACCGTTGGACACCGTTGGACACCGTTGGACACCGTTGGACATCGTTGGACACCGTGGGACAACGTGGGACAACGTGGGACAACGTGGGAAACCATGGAACAACGTTGGACAACGTGGGACACCGTTGGACATCGTTGGACATCGTTGGACACCGTGGGACAACGTGGGACAACGTGGGACAACGTGGGACAACGTGGGACAACGTGGGACAACGTGGGACATCGTGGGACAACGTGGGGCAACGTGGGACAACGTGGGACAACGTGGGACAACGTGGGACACCGTTGGACACCGTGGGACACCGTTGGACACCGTTGGACATCGTTGGACACCGTGGGACAACGTGGGACAACGTGGGACAACGTGGGACAACGTGGGACATCGTGGGACAACGTGGGACAACGTGGGACAACGTGGGACAACGTGGGACATCGTGGGACAACGTGGGACAACGTGGGACAACGTGGGACATCGTGGGACAACGTGGGACAACGTGGGACAACGTGGGACAACGTGGGACACCGTTGGACACCGTTGGACACCGTTGGACACCGTTGGACATCGTTGGACACCGTGGGACAACGTGGGACAACGTGGGACAACGTGGGAAACCATGGAACAACGTGGGACAACGTGGGACACCGTTGGACATCGTTGGACACCGTGGGACAACGTGGGACAACGTGGGACAACGTGGGACAACGTGGGACAACGTGGGACAACGTGGGACAACGTGGGACAACGTGGGACAACGTGGGACAACGTGGGACAACGTGGGACAACATGGGACAACGTGGCACAACGTGGGACAACGTGGGACAACGTGGGACAACGTGGGACAACGTGGGACAACGTGGGACAACGTGGGACAACGTCGGACAACGTGGGACAACGTGGGACAACGTGGGACAACGTGGGACATCGTGGGACAACGTGGGACAACGTGGGACAACGTGGGACAACGTGGGACATCGTGGGACAACGTGGGACAACGTGGGACAACGTGGGACACCGTTGGACACCGTTGGACACCGTTGGACACCGTTGGACATCGTTGGACACCGTGGGACAACGTGGGACAACGTGGGACAACGTGGGAAACCATGGAACAACGTGGGACAACGTGGGACACCGTTGGACATCGTTGGACATCGTTGGACACCGTGGGACAACGTGGGACAACGTGGGAAAACGTGGGACAACGTGGGACACCGTTGGACATCGCTGGACACCGTTGGACATCGTTGGACACCGTGGGACAACGTGGGACAACGTGGGACAACGTGGGACAACGTGGGACAACGTGGGACAACGTGGGACAACGTGGGACAACGTGGGACAACGTGGGACAACGTGGGACACCGTTGGACATCGTTGGACACCGTGGGACAACGTGGGACAACGTGGGACAACGTGGGAATCCATGGAACAACGTGGGACAACGTGGGACACCGTTGGACATCGTTGGACAACGTGGGACAACGTGGGACAACGTGGGACAACGTGGGACAACGTGGGACAACGTGGGACAACGTGGGACATCGTTGGACAACGTGGGACACCGTTGGACACCGTTGGACATCGTTGGACACCGTGGGACAACGTGGGACAACGTGGGACAACGTGGGACAACGTGGGACAACGTGGGACAACGTGGGACAACGTGGGACAACGTGGGACATCGTGGGACAACGTGGGACAACGTGGGACAACGTGGGACAACGTGGGACACCGTTGGACAACGTGGGACACCGTTGGACATCGTTGGACACCGTGGGACAACGTGGGACAACGTGGGACAACGTGGGACATCGTGGGACAACGTGGGACAACGTGGGACAACGCGGGACAACGTGGGACAACGTGGGACACCGTTGGACACCGTTGGACACCGTTGGACACCGTTGGACATCGTTGGACACCGTGGGACAACGTGGGACAACGTGGGACAACGTGGGAAACCATGGAACAACGTGGGACAACGTGGGACACCGTTGGACATCGTTGGACATCGTTGGACACCGTGGGACAACGTGGGACAACGTGGGAAAACGTGGGACAACGTGGGACACCGTTGGACCTCGCTGGACACCGTTGGACATCGTTGGACACCGTGGGACAACGTGGGACAACGTGGGACAACGTGGGACAACGTGGGACAACGTGGGACAACGTGGGACAACGTGGGACAACGTGGGACAACGTGGGACAACGTGGGACAACGTGGGACATCGTGGGACAACGTGGGACAACGTGGGACAACGTGGGACAACGTGGGACATCGTTGGACACCGTTGGACACCGTGGGACAACGTGGGACAACGTGGGACAACGTGGGACAACGTGGGACAACGTGGGACAACGTGGGACAACGTGGGACAACGTGGGACAACGTGGGACAACGTGGGACAACGTGGGACAACGTGGGACAACGTGGGACAACGTGGGACAACGTGGGACAACGTGGGACAACGTGGGACATCGTGGGACAACGTGGGACAACGTGGGACAACGTGGGACAACGTGGGACAACGTGGGACACCGTTGGACATCGTTGGACACCGTGGGACAACGTGGGACAACGTGGGACAACGTGGGACACCGTTGGACACCGTTGGACACCGTTGGACACCGTTGGACATCGTTGGACACCGTGGGACAACGTGGGACAACGTGGGACAACGTGGGAAACCATGGAACAACGTGGGAAAACGTGGGACACCGTTGGACATCGTTGGACAACGTGGGACAACGTGGGACAACGTGGGACAACGTGGGACAACGTGGGACAACGTGGGACACCGTTGGACACCGTGGGACACCGTTGGACACCGTTGGACATCGTTGGACACCGTGGGACAACGTGGGACAACGTGGGACAACGTGGGACAACGTGGGACAACGTGGGACAACGTGGGACAACGTGGGACAACGTGGGACATCGTGGGACAACGTGGGACAACGTGGGACAACGTGGGACAACGTGGGACACCGTTGGACAACGTGGGACACCGTTGGACAACGTGG
The DNA here is from genome assembly GCF_910591885.1 of Bombus terrestris. Classification (NCBI taxonomy): domain Eukaryota; kingdom Metazoa; phylum Arthropoda; class Insecta; order Hymenoptera; family Apidae; genus Bombus; species Bombus terrestris. The sequence continues at coordinate 26,651 of NW_025963679.1, forward strand.
GACACCGTTGGACATCGCTGGACACCGTTGGACATCGTTGGACACCGTGGGACAACGTGGGACAACGTGGGACAACGTGGGACATCGTGGGACAACGTGGGACAACGTGGGACAACGTGGGACAACGTGGGACATCGTTGGACACCGTTGGACACCGTGGGACAACGTGGGACAACGTGGGACAACGTGGGACAACGTGGGACAACGTGGGACAACGTGGGACAAGGTGGGACAACGTGGGACAACGTGGGACAACGTGGGACAACGTGGGACAACGTGGGACATCGTGGGACAACGTGGGACAACGTGGGACAACGTGGGACAACGTGGGGCAACGTGGGACAACGTGGGACAACGTGGGACAACTTGGGACACCGTTGGACAACGTGGGACACCGTTGGACATCGTTGGACACCGTGGGACAACGTGGGACAACGTGGGACAACGTGGGAAACCATGGAACAACGTGGGACAACGTGGGACACCGTTGGACATCGTTGGACAACGTGGGACAACGTGGGACAACGTGGGACAACGTGGGACACCGTTGGACATCGTTGGACACCGTGGGACAACGTGGGACAACGTGGGACAACGTGGGACAACGTGGGACAACGTGGGACATCGTGGGACAACGTGGGACAACGTGGGACAACGTGGGACAACGTGGGACACCGTGGGACAACGTGGGACACCGTTGGACATCGTTGGACACCGTGGGACAACGTGGGACAACGTGGGACAACGTGGGACATCGTGGGACAACGTGGGACAACGTGGGACAACGCGGGACAACGTGGGACAACTTGGGACACCGTTGGACACCGTTGGACACCGTTGGACACCGTTGGACATCGTTGGACACCGTGGGACAACGTGGGACAACGTGGGACAACGTGGGAAACCATGGAACAACGTGGGACAACGTGGGACACCGTTGGACATCGTTGGACATCGTTGGACACCGTGGGACAACGTGGGACAACGTGGGAAAACGTGGGACAACGTGGGACACCGTTGGACATCGCTGGACACCGTTGGACATCGTTGGACACCGTGGGACAACGTGGGACAACGTGGGACAACGTGGGACAACGTGGGACAACGTGGGACAACGTGGGACAACGTGGGACAACGTGGGACAACGTGGGACAACGTGGGACAACGTGGGACATCGTGGGACAACGTGGGACAACGTGGGACAACGTGGGACAACGTGGGACATCGTTGGACACCGTTGGACACCGTGGGACAACGTGGGACAACGTGGGACAACGTGGGACACCGTTGGACAACGTGGGACACCGTTGGACATCGCTGGACACCGTTGGACATCGTTGGACACCGTGGGACAACGTGGGACAACGTGGGACAACGTGGGACATCGTGGGACAACGTGGGACAACGTGGGACAACGTGGGACAACGTGGGACATCGTTGGACACCGTTGGACACCGTGGGACAACGTGGGACAACGTGGGACAACGTGGGACAACGTGGGACAACGTGGGACAACGTGGGACAACGTGGGACAACGTGGGACAACGTGGGACAACGTGGGACAACGTGGGACAACGTGGGACAACGTGGGACATCGTGGGACAACGTGGGACAACGTGGGACAACGTGGGACAACGTGGGGCAACGTGGGACAACGTGGGACAACGTGGGACAACTTGGGACACCGTTGGACAACGTGGGACACCGTTGGACATCGTTGGACACCGTGGGACAACGTGGGACAACGTGGGACAACGTGGGACAACGTGGGACAACGTGGGACAACGTGGGACAACGTGGGACACCGTTGGACACCGTGGGACACCTTTGGACACCGTTGGACATCGTTGGACACCGTGGGACAACGTGGGACAACGTGGGACAACGTGGGACAACGTGGGACAACGTGGGACAACGTGGGACAACGTGGGACAACGTGGGACAACGTGGGACAACGTGGGACAACGTGGGACAACGTGGGACAACGTGGGACAACGTGGGACAACGTGGGACAACGTGGGACACCGTTGGACAACGTGGGACACCGTTGGACATCGTTGGACACCGTGGGACAACGTGGGACAACGTGGGACAACGTGGGACAACGTGGGACAACGTGGGACACCGTTGGACATCGTTGGACATCGTTGGACATCGTGGGACACCGTTGGACATCGTTGGACATCGTTGGACACCGTTGGACACCGTTGGACAACGTGGGACATCGTGGGACAACGTGGGACAACGTGGGACAACGTGGGACAACGTGGGACACCGTTGGACACCGTGGGACACCGTTGGACACCGTTGGACACCGTTGGACATCGTTGGACATCGTTGGACATCGTGGGACACCGTTGGACATCGTTGGACATCGTTGGACACCGTTGGACATCGTTGGACACCGTTGGACATCGTTGGACATCGTTGGACATCGTGGGACACCGTTGGACATCGTTGGACATCGTTGGACACCGTTGGACATCGTTGGACATCGTTGGACATCGTTGGACACCGTTGGACACCGTTGGACACCGTTGGACATCGTTGGACACCGTGGGACAACGTGGGACAACGTGGGACAACGTGGGACAACGTGGGACAACGTGGGACATCGTGGGACAACGTGGGACAACGTGGGACAACGTGGGACAACGTGGTACAACGTGGGACACCCTTGGACACCGTGGGACACCGTTGGACACCGTTGGACATCGTTGGACACCGTGGGACAACGTGGGACAACGTGGGACAACGTGGGACAACGTGGGACATCGTGGGACAACGTGGGACAACGTGGGACAACGTGGGACAACGTGGGACATCGTGGGACAACGTGGGACAACGTGGGACAACGTGGGACATCGTGGGACAACGTGGGACAACGTGGGACAACGTGGGACAACGTGGGACAACGTGGGACACCGTTGGACACCGTTGGACACCGTTGGACACCGTTGGACATCGTTGGACACCGTGGGACAACGTGGGACAACGTGGGACAACGTGGGAAACCATGGAACAACGTGGGACAACGTGGGACACCGTTGGACATCGTTGGACATCGTTGGACACCGTGGGACAACGTGGGACAACGTGGGACAACGTGGGACAACGTCGGACAACGTGGGACAACGTGGGACATCGTGGGACAACGTGGGACAACGTGGGACAACGTGGGACAACGTGGGACAACGTGGGACACCGTTGGACACCGTGGGACACCGTTGGACACCGTTGGACATCGTTGGACACCGTGGGACAACGTGGGACAACGTGGGACAACGTGGGACAACGTGGGACATCGTGGGACAACGTGGGACAACGTGGGACAACGTGGGACAACGTGGGACATCGTGGGACAACGTGGGACAACGTGGGACAACGTGGGACATCGTGGGACAACGTGGGACAACGTGGGACAACGTGGGACAACGTGGGACACCGTTGGACACCGTTGGACACCGTTGGACACCGTTGGACATCGTTGGACACCGTGGGACAACGTGGGACAACGTGGGACAACGTGGGAAACCATGGAACAACGTGGGACAACGTGGGACACCGTTGGACATCGTTGGACATCGTTGGACACCGTGGGACAACGTGGGACAACGTGGGACAACGTGGGACAACGTCGGACAACGTGGGACAACGTGGGACATCGTGGGACAACGTGGGACAACGTGGGACAACGTGGGACAACGTGGGACAACGTGGGACACCGTTGGACACCGTGGGACACCGTTGGACACCGTTGGACATCGTTGGACACCGTGGGACAACGTGGGACAACGTGGGACAACGTGGGACAACGTGGGACATCGTGGGACAACGTGGGACAACGTGGGACAACGTGGGACAACGTGGGACATCGTGGGACAACGTGGGACAACGTGGGACAACGTGGGACACCGTGGGACAACGTGGGACAACGTGGGACAACGTGGGACAACGTGGGACACCGTTGGACACCGTTGGACACCGTTGGACACCGTTGGACATCGTTGGACACCGTGGGACAACGTGGGACAACGTGGGACAACGTGGGAAACCATGGAACAACGTGGGACAACGTGGGACACCGTTGGACATCGTTGGACATCGTTGGACACCGTGGGACAACGTGGGACAACGTGGGACAACGTGGGACAACGTGGGACAACGTGGGACAACGTGGGACAACGTGGGACAACGTGGGACAACGTGGGACAACGTGGGACAACGTGGGACAACGTGGCACAACGTGGGACAACGTGGGACACCGTTGGACATCGTTGGACAACGTGGGACAACGTGGGACAACGTGGGACAACGTGGGACAACGTGGGACAACGTGGGACAACGTGGGACACCGTTGGACACCGTTGGACATCGTTGGACACCGTGGGACAACGTGGGACAACGTGGGACAACGTGGGACAACGTGGGACAACGTGGGACAACGTGGGACAACGTCGGACAACGTGGGACAACGTGGGACAACGTGGGACAACGTGGGACATCGTGGAACAACGTGGGACAACGTGGGACAACGTGGGACAACGTGGGACATCGTGGGACAACGTGGGACAACGTGGGACAACGTGGGACACCGTTGGACACCGTTGGACACCGTTGGACACCGTTGGACATCGTTGGACACCGTGGGACAACGTGGGACAACGTGGGACAACGTGGGAAACCATGGAACAACGTGGGACAACGTGGGACACCGTTGGACATCGTTGGACATCGTTGGACACCGTGGGACAACGTGGGACAACGTGGGAAATCGTGGGACAACGTGGGACACCGTTGGACATCGCTGGACACCGTTGGACATCGTTGGACACCGTGGGACAACGTGGGACAACGTGGGACAACGTGGGACAACGTGGGACAACGTGGGACAACGTGGGACAACGTGGGACAACGTGGGACAACGTGGGACAACGTGGGACACCGTTGGACATCGTTGGACACCGTGGGACAACGTGGGACAACGTGGGACAACGTGGGACACCGTTGGACACCGTTGGACACCGTTGGACACCGTTGGACACCGTTGGACATCGTTGGACACCGTGGGACAACGTGGGACAACGTGGGACAACGTGGGAAACCATGGAACAACGTGGGACAACGTGCGACACCGTTGGACATCGTTGGACAACGTGGGACAACGTGGGACAACGTGGGACAACGTGGGACAACGTGGGACACCGTGGGACAACGTGGGACACCGTTGGACACCGTGGGACACCGTTGGACACCGTTGGACATCGTGGGACACCGTGGGACAACGTGGGACAACGTGGGACAACGTGGGACAACGTGGGACAACGTGGGACAACGTGGGACAACGTGGGACATCGTGGGACAACGTGGGACAACGTGGGACAACGTGGGACAACGTGGGACACCGTTGGACAACGTGGGACACCGTTGGACATCGTTGGACACCGTGGGACAACGTGGGACAACGTGGGACAACGTGGGACATCGTGGGACAACGTGGGACAACGTGGGACAACGCGGGACAACGTGGGACAACGTGGGACACCGTTGGACACCGTTGGACACCGTTGGACACCGTTGGACATCGTTGGACACCGTGGGACAACGTGGGACAACGTGGGACAACGTGGGAAACCATGGAACAACGTGGGACAACGTGGGACACCGTTGGACATCGTTGGACATCGTTGGACACCGTGGGACAACGTGGGACAACGTGGGAAAACGTGGGACAACGTGGGACACCGTTGGACATCGCTGGACACCGTTGGACATCGTTGGACACCGTGGGACAACGTGGGACATCGTGGGACAACGTGGGACAACGTGGGACAACGTGGGACAACGTGGGACACCGTTGGACACCGTGGGACACCGTTGGACACCGTTGGACACCGTTGGACATCGTTGGACATCGTTGGACATCGTGGGACACCGTTGGACATCGTTGGACATCGTTGGACACCGTGGGACAACGTGGGACAACGTGGGACAACGTGGGACAACGTGGGACAACGTGGGACAACGTGGGACAACGTGGGACAACGTGGGACAACGTGGGACAACGTGGGACAACGTGGGACAACGTGGGAGAACGTGGGACATCGTGGGACAACGTGGGACAACGTGGGACAACGTGGGACAACGTGGGACAACGTGGGACACCGTTGGACATCGTTGGACACCGTGGGACAACGTGGGACAACGTGGGACAACGTGGGACACCGTTGGACACCGTTGGACACCGTTGGACACCGTTGGACATCGTTGGACACCGTGGGACAACGTGGGACAACGTGGGACAACGTGGGAAACCATGGAACAACGTGGGAAAACGTGGGACACCGTTGGACATCGTTGGACAACGTGGGACAACGTGGGACAACGTGGGACAACGTGGGACAACGTGGGACAACGTGGGACATCGTGGGACAACGTGGGACAACGTGGGACAACGTGGGACAACGTGGGACATCGTTGGACACCGTTGGACACCGTGGGACACCGTTGGACATCGTTGGACACCGTGGGACAACGTGGGACAACGTGGGACAACGTGGGACAACGTGGGACAACGTGGGACAACGTGGGACAACGTGGGACAACGTGGGACAACGTGGGACACCGTTGGACAACGTGGGACACCGTTGGACATCGTTGGACACCGTGGGACAACGTGGGACAACGTGGGACAACGTGGGACAACGTGGGACAACGTGGGACACCGTTGGACATCGTTGGACATCGTTGGACATCGTGGGACACCGTTGGACATCGTTGGACATCGTTGGACACCGTTGGACACCGTTGGACAACGTGGGACATCGTGGGACAACGTGGGACAACGTGGGACAACGTGGGACAACGTGGGACACCGTTGGACACCGTGGGACACCGTTGGACACCGTTGGACACCGTTGGACATCGTTGGACATCGTTGGACATCGTGGGACACCGTTGGACATCGTTGGACATCGTTGGACACCGTTGGACATCGTTGGACACCGTTGGACGTCGTTGGACATCGTTGGACATCGTGGGACACCGTTGGACATCGTTGGACATCGTTGGACACCGTTGGACATCGTTGGACATCGTTGGACATCGTTGGACACCGTTGGACACCGTTGGACACCGTTGGACATCGTTGGACACCGTGGGACAACGTGGGACAACGTGGGACAACGTGGGACAACGTGGGACATCGTGGGACAACGTGGGACAACGTGGGACAACGTGGGACAACGTGGGACAACGTGGGACACCGTTGGACACCGTGGGACACCGTTGGACACCGTTGGACATCGTTGGACACCGTGGGACAACGTGGGACAACGTGGGACAACGTGGGACAACGTGGGACATCGTGGGACAACGTGGGATAACGTGGGACAACGTGGGACAACGTGGGACATCGTGGGACAACGTGGGACAACGTGGGACAACGTGGGACATCGTGGGACAACGTGGGACAACGTGGGACAACGTGGGACACCGTTGGACACCGTTGGACACCGTTGGACACCGTTGGACATCGTTGGACACCGTGGGACAACGTGGGACAACGTGGGACAACGTGGGAAACCATGGAACAACGTGGGACAACGTGGGACACCGTTGGACATCGTTGGACATCGTTGGACACCGTGGGACAACGTGGGACAACGTGGGACAACGTGGGACAACGTCGGACAACGTGGGACAACGTGGGACAACGTGGGACAACGTGGGACATCGTGGGACAACGTGGGACAACGTGGGACAACGTGGGACAACGTGGGACATCGTGGGACAACGTGGGACAACGTGGGACAACGTGGGACATCGTGGGACAACGTGGGACAACGTGGGACAACGTGGGACAACGTGGGACAACGTGGGACACCGTTGGACACCGTTGGACACCGTTGGACACCGTTGGACATCGTTGGACACCGTGGGACAACGTGGGACAACGTGGGACAACGTGGGAAACCATGGAACAACGTTGGACAACGTGGGACACCGTTGGACATCGTTGGACATCGTTGGACACCGTGGGACAACGTGGGACAACGTGGGACAACGTGGGACAACGTCGGACAACGTGGGACAACGTGGGACATCGTGGGACAACGTGGGACAACGTGGGACAACGTGGGACAACGTGGGACAACGTGGGACACCGTTGGACACCGTGGGACACCGTTGGACACCGTTGGACATCGTTGGACACCGTGGGACAACGTGGGACAACGTGGGACAACGTGGGACAACGTGGGACATCGTGGGACAACGTGGGACAACGTGGGACAACGTGGGACAACGTGGGACATCGTGGGACAACGTGGGACAACGTGGGACAACGTGGGACATCGTGGGACAACGTGGGACAACGTGGGACAACGTGGGACAACGTGGGACACCGTTGGACACCGTTGGACACCGTTGGACACCGTTGGACATCGTTGGACACCGTGGGACAACGTGGGACAACGTGGGACAACGTGGGACACCGTTGGACATCGTTGGACATCGTTGGACACCGTGGGACAACGTGGGACAACGTGGGACAACGTGGGACAACGTGGGACAACGTGGGACAACGTGGGACAACGTGGGACAACGTGGGACAACGTGGGACAACGTGGGACAACGTGGGACAACGTGGGACAACGTGGGACAACGTGGGACAACGTGGCACAACGTGGGACAACGTGGGACACCGTTGGACATTGTTGGACAACGTGGGACAACGTGGGACAACGTGGGACAACGTGGGACAACGTGGGACAACGTGGGACAACGTGGGACAACGTGGGACACCGTTGGACACCGTTGGACATCGTTGGACACCGTGGGACAACGTGGGACAACGTGGGACAACGTGGGACAACGTGGGACAACGTGGGACAACGTGGGACAACGTCGGACAACGTGGGACAACGTGGGACAACGTGGGTCAACGTGGGACATCGTGGGACAACGTGGGACAACGTGGGACAACGTGGGACAACGTGGGACATCGTGGGACAACGTGGGACAACGTGGGACAACGTGGGACACCGTTGGACACCGTTGGACACCGTTGGACACCGTTGGACATCGTTGGACACCGTGGGACAACGTGGGACAACGTGGGACAACGTGGGAAACCATGGAACAACGTGGGACAACGTGGGACAACGTGGGACAACGTGGGACAACGTGGGACAACGTGGGACAACGTGGGACAACGTGGGACAACGTGGGACAACGTGGGACACCGTTGGACATCGTTGGACACCGTGGGACAACGTGGGACAACGTGGGACAACGTGGGACACCGTTGGACACCGTTGGACACCGTTGGACACCGTTGGACACCGTTGGACATCGTTGGACACCGTGGGACAACGTGGGACAACGTGGGACAACGTGGGAAACCATGGAACAACGTGGGACAACGTGGGACACCGTTGGACATCGTTGGACAACGTGGGACAACGTGGGACAACGTGGGACAACGTGGGACAACGTGGGACAACGTGGGACAACGTGGGACATCGTTGGACACCGTGGGACACCGTTGGACACCGTCGGACATCGTTGGACACCGTGGGACAACGTGGGACAACGTGGGACAACGTGGGACAACGTGGGACAACGTGGGACAACGTGGGACAACGTGGGACAACGTGGGACATCGTGGGACAACGTGGGACAACGTGGGACAACGTGGGACAACGTGGGACACCGTTGGACAACGTGGGACACCGTTGGACATCGTTGGACACCGTGGGACAACGTGGGACACCGTTGGACACCGTGGGACACCGTTGGACACCGTTGGACATCGTTGGACACCGTGGGACAACGTGGGACAACGTGGGACAACGTGGGACAACGTGGGACATCGTGGGACAACGTGGGATAACGTGGGACAACGTGGGACAACGTGGGACATCGTGGGACAACGTGGGACAACGTGGGACAACGTGGGACATCGTGGGACAACGTGGGACAACGTGGGACAACGTGGGACACCGTTGGACACCGTTGGACACCGTTGGACACCGTTGGACATCGTTGGACACCGTGGGACAACGTGGGACAACGTGGGACAACGTGGGAAACCATGGAACAACGTGGGACAACGTGGGACACCGTTGGACATCGTTGGACATCGTTGGACACCGTGGGACAACGTGGGACAACGTGGGACAACGTGGGACAACGTCGGACAACGTGGGACAACGTGGGACAACGTGGGACAACGTGGGACATCGTGGGACAACGTGGGACAACGTGGGACAACGTGGGACAACGTGGGACATCGTGGGACAACGTGGGACAACGTGGGACAACGTGGGACATCGTGGGACAACGTGGGACAACGTGGGACAACGTGGGACAACGTGGGACAACGTGGGACACCGTTGGACACCGTTGGACACCGTTGGACACCGTTGGACATCGTTGGACACCGTGGGACAACGTGGGACAACGTGGGACAACGTGGGAAACCATGGAACAACGTTGGACAACGTGGGACACCGTTGGACATCGTTGGACATCGTTGGACACCGTGGGACAACGTGGGACAACGTGGGACAACGTGGGACAACGTCGGACAACGTGGGACAACGTGGGACATCGTGGGACAACGTGGGACAACGTGGGACAACGTGGGACAACGTGGGACAACGTGGGACACCGTTGGACACCGTGGGACACCGTTGGACACCGTTGGACAACGTTGGACACCGTGGGACAACGTGGGACAACGTGGGACAACGTGGGACAACGTGGGACATCGTGGGACAACGTGGGACAACGTGGGACAACGTGGGACAACGTGGGACATCGTGGGACAACGTGGGACAACGTGGGACAACGTGGGACATCGTGGGACAACGTGGGACAACGTGGGACAACGTGGGACAACGTGGGACACCGTTGGACACCGTTGGACACCGTTGGACACCGTTGGACATCGTTGGACACCGTGGGACAACGTGGGACAACGTGGGACAACGTGGGACACCGTTGGACATCGTTGGACATCGTTGGACACCGTGGGACAACGTGGGACAACGTGGGACAACGTGGGACAACGTGGGACAACGTGGGACAACGTGGGACAACGTGGGACAACGTGGGACAACGTGGGACAACGTGGGACAACGTGGGACAACGTGGGACAACGTGGGACAACGTGGGACAACGTGGCACAACGTGGGACAACGTGGGACACCGTTGGACATTGTTGGACAACGTGGGACAACGTGGGACAACGTGGGACAACGTGGGACAACGTGGGACAACGTGGGACAACGTGGGACAACGTGGGACACCGTTGGACACCGTTGGACATCGTTGGACACCGTGGGACAACGTGGGACAACGTGGGACAACGTGGGACAACGTGGGACAACGTGGGACAACGTCGGACAACGTGGGACAACGTGGGACAACGTGGGTCAACGTGGGACATCGTGGGACAACGTGGGACAACGTGGGACAACGTGGGACAACGTGGGACATCGTGGGACAACGTGGGACAACGTGGGACAACGTGGGACACCGTTGGACACCGTTGGACACCGTTGGACACCGTTGGACATCGTTGGACACCGTGGGACAACGTGGGACAACGTGGGACAACGTGGGAAACCATGGAACAACGTGGGACAACGTGGGACAACGTGGGACAACGTGGGACAACGTGGGACAACGTGGGACAACGTGGGACAACGTGGGACAACGTGGGACAACGTGGGACACCGTTGGACAACGTGGGACACCGTGGGACAACGTGGGACAACGTGGGACAACGTGGGACACCGTTGGACACCGTTGGACACCGTTGGACACCGTTGGACACCGTTGGACATCGTTGGACACCGTGGGACAACGTGGGACAACGTGGGACAACGTGGGAAACCATGGAACAACGTGGGACAACGTGGGACACCGTTGGACATCGTTGGACAACGTGGGACAACGTGGGACAACGTGGGACAACGTGGGACAACGTGGGACAACGTGGGACAACGTGGGACATCGTTGGACACCGTGGGACACCGTTGGACACCGTCGGACATCGTTGGACACCGTGGGACAACGTGGGACAACGTGGGACAACGTGGGACAACGTGGGACAACGTGGGACAACGTGGGACAACGTGGGACAACGTGGGACATCGTGGGACAACGTGGGACAACGTGGGACAACGTGGGACAACGTGGGACACCGTTGGACAACGTGGGACACCGTTGGACATCGTTGGACACCGTGGGACAACGTGGGACAACGTGGGACAACGTGGGACATCGTGGGACAACGTGGGACAACGTGGGACAACGCGGGACAACGTGGGACAACGTGGGACACCGTTGGACACCGTTGGACACCGTTGGACACCGTTGGACATCGTTGGACACCGTGGGACAACGTGGGACAACGTGGGACAACGTGGGAAACCATGGAACAACGTGGGACAACGTGGGACACCGTTGGACATCGTTGGACATCGTTGGACACCGTGGGACAACGTGGGACAACGTGGGACAACGTGGGACAACGTGGGACAACGTGGGACAACGTGGGACAACGTGGGACAACGTGGGACAACGTGGGACAACGTGGGACACCATTGGACACCGTGGGACACCGTTGGACACCGTTGGACATCGTTGGACACCGTGGGACAACGTGGGACAACGTGGGACAACGTGGGACAACGTGGGACAACGTGGGACAACGTGGGACAACGTGGGACAACGTGGGACATCGTGGGACAACGTGGGACAACGTGGGACAACGTGGGACAACGTGGGACACCGTTGGACAACGTGGGACACCGTTGGACAACGTGGGACACCGTTGGACATCGCTGGACACCGTTGGACATCGTTGGACACCGTGGGACAACGTGGGACAACGTGGGACATCGTGGGACAACGTGGGACAACGTGGGACAACGTGGGACATCGTTGGACACCGTTGGACACCGTGGGACAACGTGGGACAACGTGGGACAACGTGGGACAACGTGGGACAACGTGGGACAACGTGGGACAACGTGGGACAACGTGGGACAACGTGGGACAACGTGGGACAACGTGGGACAACGTGGGACAACGTGGGACAACGTGGGACAACGTGGGACAACGTGGGACATCGTGGGACAACGTGGGACAACGTGGGACAACGTGGGACAACGTGGGACAACGTGGGACAACGTGGGACAACGCGGGACAACGTGGTACAACGTGGGACACCGTTGGACACCGTGGGACACCGTTGGACACCGTTGGACATCGTTGGACACCGTGGGACAACGTGGGACAACGTGGGACATCGTTGGACACCGTTGGACACCGTGGGACAACGTGGGACAACGTGGGACAACTTGGGACAACGTGGGACAACGTGGGACAACGTGGGACATCGTGGGACAACGTGGGACAACGTGGGACAACGTGGGACAACGTGGGACACCGTTGGACATCGTTGGACATCGTTGGACACCGTGGGACAACGTGGGACAACGTGGGACAACGTGGGACAACGTGGGACAACGTGGGACAACGTGGGACAACGTGGGACAACGTGGGACAACGTGGGACAACGTGGGACAACGTGGGACAACGTGGGACAACGTGGGACAACGTGGGACAACGTGGGACAACGTGGGACATCGTGGGACAACGTGGGACAACGTGGGACAACGTGGGACAACTTGGGACAACGCGGGACAACGTGGGACAACGTGGGACACCGTGGGACACCGTTGGACACCGTTGGACATCGTTGGACACCGTGGGACAACGTGGGACAACGTGGGACAACGTGGGACAACGTGGGACAACTTGGGACAACGTGGGACAACGTGGGACAACGTGGGACATCGTGGGACAACGTGGGACAACGTGGGACAACTTGGGACAACGTGGGACACCGTTGGACAACGTGGGACACCGTTGGACATCGTTGGACACCGTGGGACAACGTGGGACAACGTGGGACAACGTGGGACACCGTTGGACACCGTTGGACATCGTTGGACATCGTTGGACATCGTGGGACACCGTTGGACATCGTTGGACATCGTTGGACACCGTGGGACAACGTGGGACAACGTGGGACAACGTGGGACAACGTGGGACAACGTGGGACAACGTGGGACAACGTGGGACAACGTGGGACAACGTGGGACAACGTGGGACAACGTGGGACACCGTTGGACATCGTTGGACAACGTGGGACAACGTGGGACAACGTGGGACAACGTGGGACAACGTGGGACAACGTGGGACACCGTTGGACACCGTGGGACACCGTTGGACACCGTTGGACATCGTTGGACACCGTGGGACAACGTGGGACAACGCGGGACAACGTGGGACAACGTGGGACACCGTTGGACACCGTGGGACACCGTGGGACACCGTTGGACATCGTTGGACACCGTGGGACAACGTGGGACAACGTGGGACAACGTGGGACAACGTGGGACAACGTGGGACACCGTTGGACAACGTGGGACAACGTGGGACATCGTTGGACACCGTGGGACAACGTGGGACAACGTGGGACAACGTGGGACAACGCGGGACAACGTGGGACAACGTGGGACACCGTTGGACACCGTTGGACATCGTTGGACAACGTGGGACAACGTGGGACAACGTGGGACAACGTGGGACAACGTGGGACAACGTGGGACAACGTGGGACAACGTGGGACAACTTGGGACAACGTGGGACAACGTGGGACAACGCGGGACAACGTGGGACAACGTGGGACACCGTTGGACACCGTGGGACACCGTTGGACACCGTTGGACATCGTTGGACAACGTGGGACAACGTGGGACAACGTGGGACAACGTGGGACAACGTGGGACAACGTGGGACAACGTGGGACAACGTGGGACAACTTGGGACAACGTGGGACAACGTGGGACAACGTGGGACATCGTGGGACATCGTTGGACACCGTGGGACAACGTGGGACAACGTGGGACAACGTGGGAAACCATGGAACAACGTGGGAAAACGTGGGACACCGTTGGACATCGTTGGACAACGTGGGACAACGTGGGACAACGTGGGACAACGTGGGACAACGTGGGACAACGTGGGACACCGTTGGACACCGTGGGACACCGTTGGACACCGTTGGACATCGTTGGACACCGTGGGACAACGTGGGACAACGTGGGACAACGTGGGACAACGTGGGACAACGTGGGACAACGTGGGACAACGTGGGACAACGTGGGACATCGTGTGACAACGTGGGACAACGTGGGGCAACGTGGGACAACGTGGGACACCGTTGGACAACGTGGGACACCGTTGGACAACGTGGGACACCGTTGGACATCGCTGGACACCGTTGGACATCGTTGGACACCGTGGGACAACGTGGGACAACGTGGGACAACGTGGGACATCGTGGGACAACGTGGGACAACGTGGGACAACGTGGGACAACGTGGGACATCGTTGGACACCGTTGGACACCGTGGGACAACGTGGGACAACGTGGGACAACGTGGGACAACGTGGGACAACGTGGGACAACGTGGGACAACGTGGGACAACGTGGGACAACGTGGGACAACGTGGGACAACGTGGGACAACGTGGGACAACGTGGGACAACGTGGGACAACGTGGGACAACGTGGGACATCGTGGGACAACGTGGGACAACGTGGGACAACGTGGGACAACGTGGGACAACGTGGGACAACGTGGGACAACGCGGGACAACGTGGTACAACGTGGGACACCGTTGGACACCGTGGGACACCGTTGGACACCGTTGGACATCGTTGGACACCGTGGGACAACGTGGGACAACGTGGGACAACGTGGGACAACGTGGGACAACTTGGGACAACGTGGGACAACGTGGGACAACGTGGGACATCGTGGGACAACGTGGGACAACGTGGGACAACTTGGGACAACGTGGGACACCGTTGGACAACGTGGGACACCGTTGGACATCGTTGGACACCGTGGGACAACGTGGGACAACGTGGGACAACGTGGGACACCGTTGGACACCGTTGGACATCGTTGGACATCGTTGGACATCGTGGGACACCGTTGGACATCGTTGGACATCGTTGGACACCGTGGGACAACGTGGGACAACGTGGGACAACGTGGGACAACGTGGGACAACGTGGGACAACGTGGGACAACGTGGGACAACGTGGGACAACGTGGGACAACGTGGGACACCGTTGGACATCGTTGGACAACGTGGGACAACGTGGGACAACGTGGGACAACGTGGGACAACGTGGGACAACGTGGGACACCGTTGGACACCGTGGGACACCGTTGGACACCGTTGGACATCGTTGGACACCGTGGGACAACGTGGGACAACGTGGGACAACGTGGGACAACGTGGGACACCGTTGGACACCGTGGGACACCGTTGGACACCGTTGGACATCGTTGGACACCGTGGGACAACGTGGGACAACGTGGGACAACGTGGGACAACGTGGGACAACGTGGGACACCGTTGGACAACGTGGGACAACGTGGGACATCGTTGGACACCGTGGGACAACGTGGGACAACGTGGGACAACGTGGGACAACGCGGGACAACGTGGGACAACGTGGGACACCGTTGGACACCGTGGGACACCGTTGGACACCGTTGGACATCGTTGGACAACGTGGGACAACGTGGGACAACGTGGGACAACGTGGGACAACGTGGGACAACGTGGGACAACGTGGGACAACGTGGGACAACGTGGGACAACGTGGGACAACGTGGGACAACGTGGGACATCGTGGGACAACGTGGGACAACGTGGGACAACGTGGGACAACGTGGGACACCGTTGGACAACGTGGGACATCGTTGGACACCGTTGGACACCGTGGGACAACGTGGGACAACGTGGGACAACGTGGGACAACGTGGGACAACGTGGGACAACGTGGGACAACGCGGGACAACGTGGGACAACGTGGGACAACGTGGGACATCGTGGGACAACGTGGGACACCGTTGGTCATCGTTGGACACCGTGGGACAACGTGGGACAACGCGGGACAACGTGGGACAACGTGGGACACCGTTGGACACCGTGGGACACCGTTGGACACCGTTGGACATCGTTGGACACCGTGGGACAACGTGGGACAACGTGGGACAACGTGGGACAACGTGGGACAACGTGGGACACCGTTGGACAACGTGGGACAACGTGGGACATCGTTGGACACCGTGGGACAACGTGGGACAACGTGGGACAACGTGGGACAACGCGGGACAACGTGGGACAACGTGGGACACCGTTGGACACCGTGGGACACCGTTGGACACCGTTGGACATCGTTGGACACCGTGGGACAACGTGGGACAACGTGGGACAACGTGGGACAACGTGGGACAACGTGGGACAACGTGGGACAACTTGGGACAACGTGGGACAACGTGGGACAACGTGGGACATCGTGGGACAACGTGGGACAACGTGGGACAACGTGGGACAACGTGGGACACCGTTGGACAACGTGGGACATCGTTGGACACCGTTGGACACCGTGGGACAACGTGGGACAACGTGGGACAACGTGGGACAACGTGGGACAACGTGGGACAACGTGGGACAACGCGGGACAACGTGGTACAACGTGGGACACCGTTGGACACCGTGGGACACCGTTGGACACCGTTGGACATCCTTGGACACCGTGGGACAACGTGGGACAACGTGGGACAACGCGGGACAACGTGGGACAACGTGGGACAACGTGGGACAACGCGGGACAACTTGGGACAACGTGGGACAACGTGGGACAACGTGGGACATCGTGGGACAACGTGGGACAACGTGGGACAACGTGGGACAACGTGGGACACCGTTGGACAACGTGGGACACCGTTGGACATCGTTGGACACCGTGGGACAACGTGGGACAACGTGGGACAACGTGGGAAACCGTTGGACACCGTTGGACATCGTTGGACATCGTTGGACATCGTGGGACACCGTTGGACATCGTTGGACATCGTTGGACACCGTGGGACAACGTGGGACAACGTGGGACAACGTGGGACAACGTGGGACAACGTGGGACAACGTGGGACAACGTGGGACAACGTGGGACAACGTGGAACAACGTGGGACAACGTGGGACACCGTTGGACATCGTTGGACAACGTGGGACAACGTGGGACAACGTGGGACAACGTGGGACAACGTGGGACAACGTGGGGCACCGTTGGACACCGTGGGACACCGTTGGACACCGTTGGACATCGTTGGACACCGTGGGACAACGTGGGACAACGTGGGACAACGTGGGACAACGTGGGACAACGTGGGACAACGTGGGACAACGTGGGACAACGTGGGACATCGTGGGACAACGTGGGACAACGTGGGACAACGTGGGACAACGTGGGACAACGTGGGACACCGTTGGACAACGTGGGACAACGTGGGACAACGTGGGACACCGTTGGACAACGTGGGACACCGTTGGACATCGTTGGACACCGTGGGACAACGTGGGACAACGTGGGACAACGTGGGACACCGTTGGACAACGTTGGACATCGTTGGACATCGTTGGACATCGTGGGACACCGTTCGACATCGCTGGACACCGTTGGACATCGTTGGACACCGTGGGACAACGTGGGACAACGTGGGACAACGTGGGACAACGTGGGACAACGTGGGACAACGTGGGGCAACGTGGGACAACGTGGGACAACGTGGGACAACGTGGGACAACGTGGGACAACTTGGGACAACGTGGGACAACGTGGGACAACGTGGGACATCGTGGGACAACGTGGGACAACGTGGGACAACGTGGGACAACGTGGGACACCGTTGGACAACGTGGGACATCGTTGGACACCGTTGGACACCGTGGGACAACGTGGGACAACGTGGGACAACGTGGGACAACGTGGGACAACGTGGGACAACGTGGGACAACGCGGGACAACGTGGTACAACGTGGGACACCGTTGGACACCGTGGGACACCGTTGGACAACGTGGGACATCGTTGGACACCGTTGGACATCGTGGGACAACGTGGGACAACGTGGGACAACGTGGGACAACGTGGGACATCGTTGGACATCGTTGGACACCGTGGGACAACGTGGGACAACGTGGGACAACGTGGGACACCGTTGGACACCGTTGGACACCGTTGGACACCGTTGGACATCGTTGGACACCGTGGGACAACGTGGGACAACGTGGGACAACGTGGGAAACCATGGAACAACGTGGGACAACGTGAGACACCGTTGGACATCGTTGGACAACGTGGGACACCGTTGGACAACGTGGGACATCGTTGGACACCGTTGGACACCGTGGGACAACGTGGGACAACGTGGGACAACGTGGGACAACGTGGGACAACGTGGGACAACGTGGGACAACGCGGGACAACGTGGTACAACGTGGGACACCGTTGGACACCGTGGGACACCGTTGGACACCGTTGGACATCCTTGGACACCGTGGGACAACGTGGGACAACGTGGGACAACGTGGGACAACGTGGGACAACGTGGGACAACGTGGGACAACGCGGGACAACTTGGGACAACGTGGGACAACGTGGGACAACGTGGGACATCGTGGGACAACGTGGGACAACGTGGGACAACGTGGGACAACGTGGGACACCGTTGGACAACGTGGGACACCGTTGGACATCGTTGGACACCGTGGGACAACGTGGGACAACGTGGGACAACGTGGGAAACCGTTGGACACCGTTGGACATCGTTGGACATCGTGGGACACCGTTGGACATCGTTGGACATCGTTGGACACCGTGGGACAACGTGGGACAACGTGGGACAACGTGGGACAACGTGGGACAACGTGGGACAACGTGGGACAACGTGGGACAACGTGGGACAACGTGGGACAACGTGGGACACCGTTGGACATCGTTGGACAACGTGGGACAACGTGGGACAACGTGGGACAACGTGGGACAACGTGGGACAACGTGGGACAACGTGGGACAACGTGGGACAACGTGGGGCAACGTGGGACAACGTGGGACATCGTGGGACAACGTGGGACAACGTGGGACAACGTGGGACAACGTGGGACAACGTGGGACACCGTTGGACATCGTTGGACACCGTGGGACAACGTGGGGCAACGTGGGACAACGTGGGATATCGTGGGACAACGTGGGACAACGTGGGACAACGTGGGACAACGTGGGACAACGTGGGACAACGTGGGACAACGTGGGACAACGTGGGACACCGTTGGACATCGTTGGACACCGTGGGACAACGTGGGACAACGTGGGACAACGTGGGACAACGTGGGACAACGTGGGACAACGTGGGACAACTTGGGACAACGTGGGACAACGTGGGACAACGTGGGACATAGTGGGACAACGTGGGACAACGTGGGACAACGTGGGACAACGTGGGACACCGTTGGACAACGTGGGACACCGTTGGACAACGTGGGACACCGTTGGACATCGTTGGACACCGTGGGACAACGCGGGACAACGTGGGACAACGTGGGACACCGTTGGACACCGTTGGACATCGTTGGACATCGTTGGACATCGTGGGACACCGTTGGACATCGTTGGACATCTTTGGACACCGTGGGACAACGTGGGACAACGTGGGACAACGTGGGACAACGTGGGACAACGTGGGACAACGTGGGACAACGTGGGACAACGTGGGACAACGTGGGACAACGTGGGACAACGTGGGACACCGTTGGACATCGTTGGACAACGTGGGACAACGTGGGACAACGTGGGACACCGTTGGACACCGTGGGACACCGTTGGACACCGTTGGACATCCTTGGACACCGTGGGACAACGTGGGACAACGTGGGACAACGTGGGACAACGTGGGACAACGTGGGACAACGTGGGACAACGCGGGACAACTTGGGACAACGTGGGACAACGTGGGACAACGTGGGACATCGTGGGACAACGTGGGACACCGTTGGACATCGTTGGACACCGTGGGACAACGTGGGACAACGCGGGACAACGTGGGACAACGTGGGACACCGTTGGACACCGTGGGACACCGTTGGACACCGTTGGACATCGTTGGACACCGTGGGACAACGTGGGACAACGTGGGACAACGTGGGACAACGTGGGACAACGTGGGACACCGTTGGACAACGTGGGACAACGTGGGACATCGTTGGACACCGTGGGACAACGTGGGACAACGTGGGACAACGTGGGACAACGCGGGACAACGTGGGACAACGTGGGACACCGTTGGACACCGTGGGACACCGTTGGACACCGTTGGACATCGTTGGACACCGTGGGACAACGTGGGACAACGTGGGACAACGTGGGACAACGTGGGACAACGTGGGACAACGTGGGACAACGTGGGACAACGTGGGACAACGTGGGACAACGTGGGACATCGTGGGACAACGTGGGACAACGTGGGACAACGTGGGACAACGTGGGACACCGTTGGACAACGTGGGACACCGTTGGACACCGTTGGACACCGTGGGACAACGTGGGACAACGTGGGACAACGTGGGACAACGTGGGACAACGTGGGACAACGTGGGACAACGCGGGACAACGTGGTACAACGTGGGACACCGTTGGACACCGTGGGACACCGTTGGACACCGTTGGACATCCTTGGACACCGTGGGACAACGTGGGACAACGTGGGACAACGCGGGACAACGTGGGACAACGTGGGACAACGTGGGACAACGCGGGACAACTTGGGACAACGTGGGACAACGTGGGACAACGTGGGACATCGTGGGACAACGTGGGACAACGTGGGACAACGTGGGACAACGTGGGACACCGTTGGACAACGTGGGACACCGTTGGACATCGTTGGACACCGTGGGACAACGTGGGACAACGTGGGACAACGTGGGAAACCGTTGGACACCGTTGGACATCGTTGGACATCGTTGGACATCGTGGGACACCGTTGGACATCGTTGGACATCGTTGGACACCGTGGGACAACGTGGGACAACGTGGGACAACGTGGGACAACGTGGGACAACGTGGGACAACGTGGGACAACGTGGGACAACGTGGGACAACGTGGAACAACGTGGGACAACGTGGGACACCGTTGGACATCGTTGGACAACGTGGGACAACGTGGGACAACGTGGGACAACGTGGGACAACGTGGGACAACGTGGGGCACCGTTGGACACCGTGGGACACCGTTGGACACCGTTGGACATCGTTGGACACCGTGGGACAACGTGGGACAACGTGGGACAACGTGGGACAACGTGGGACAACGTGGGACAACGTGGGACAACGTGGGACAACGTGGGACATCGTGGGACAACGTGGGACAACGTGGGACAACGTGGGACAACGTGGGACAACGTGGGACACCGTTGGACAACGTGGGACAACGTGGGACAACGTGGGACACCGTTGGACAACGTGGGACACCGTTGGACATCGTTGGACACCGTGGGACAACGTGGGACAACGTGGGACAACGTGGGACACCGTTGGACAACGTTGGACATCGTTGGACATCGTTGGACATCGTGGGACACCGTTCGACATCGCTGGACACCGTTGGACATCGTTGGACACCGTGGGACAACGTGGGACAACGTGGGACAACGTGGGACAACGTGGGACAACGTGGGACAACGTGGGGCAACGTGGGACAACGTGGGACAACGTGGGACAACGTGGGACAACGTGGGACAACTTGGGACAACGTGGGACAACGTGGGACAACGTGGGACATCGTGGGACAACGTGGGACAACGTGGGACAACGTGGGACAACGTGGGACACCGTTGGACAACGTGGGACATCGTTGGACACCGTTGGACACCGTGGGACAACGTGGGACAACGTGGGACAACGTGGGACAACGTGGGACAACGTGGGACAACGTGGGACAACGTGGGACACCGTTGGACAACGTGGGACATCGTTGGACACCGTTGGACACCGTGGGACAACGTGGGACAACGTGGGACAACGTGGGACAACGTGGGACAACGTGGGACAACGTGGGACAACGTGGGACAACGTGGGACAACGTGGGACAACGTGGGACACCGTTGGACATCGTTGGACAACGTGGGACAACGTGGGACAACGTGGGACAACGTGGGACAACGTGGGACAACGTGGGACAACGTGGGGCAACGTGGGACAACGTGGGACATCGTGGGACAACGTGGGACAACGTGGGACAACGTGGGACAACGTGGGAAAACGTGGGACACCGTTGGACATCGTTGGACACCGTGGGACAACGTGGGGCAACGTGGGACAACGTGGGATATCGTGGGACAACGTGGGACAACGTGGGACAACGTGGGACAACGTGGGACAACGTGGGACACCGTGGGACAACGTGGGACAACGTGGGACAACGTGGGACAACGTGGGACAACGTGGGACAACGTGGGACAACGTGGGACACCGTTGGACAACGTGGGACATCGTTGGACACCGTTGGACACCGTGGGACAACGTGGGACAACGTGGGACAACGTGGGACAACGTGGGACAACGTGGGACAACGTGGGACAACGTGGGACAACGTGGGACAACGTGGGACATCGTGGGACAACGTGGGACAACGTGGGACAACGTGGGACAACGTGGGACACCGTTGGACAACGTGGGACATCGTTGGACACCGTTGGACACCGTGGGACAACGTGGGACAACGTGGGAAACCGTTGGACACCGTTGGACATCGTTGGACATCGTGGGACACCGTTGGACATCGTTGGACATCGTTGGACACCGTGGGACAACGTGGGACAACGTGGGACAACGTGGGACAACGTGGGACAACGTGGGACAACGTGGGACAACGTGGGACAACGTGGGACAACGTGGGACAACGTGGGACACCGTTGGACATCGTTGGACAACGTGGGACAACGTGGGACAACGTGGGACAACGTGGGACAACGTGGGACAACGTGGGACAACGTGGGACAACGTGGGACAACGTGGGGCAACGTGGGACAACGTGGGACATCGTGGGACAACGTGGGACAACGTGGGACAACGTGGGACAACGTGGGAAAACGTGGGACACCGTTGGACATCGTTGGACACCGTGGGACAACGTGGGGCAACGTGGGACAACGTGGGATATCGTGGGACAACGTGGGACAACGTGGGACAACGTGGGACAACGTGGGACAACGTGGGACAACGTGGGACAACGTGGGACAACGTGGGACAACGTGGGACACCGTTGGACATCGTTGGACACCGTGGGACAACGTGGGACAACGTGGGACAACGTGGGACAACGTGGGACAACGTGGGACAACGTGGGACAACGTGGGACAACGTGGGACAACTTGGGACAACGTGGGACAACGTGGGACAACGTGGGACATAGTGGGACAACGTGGGACAACGTGGGACAACGTGGGACAACGTGGGACACCGTTGGACAACGTGGGACACCGTTGGACAACGTGGGACACCGTTGGACATCGTTGGACACCGTGGGACAACGCGGGACAACGTGGGACAACGTGGGACACCGTTGGACACCGTTGGACATCGTTGGACATCGTTGGACATCGTGGGACACCGTTGGACATCGTTGGACATCTTTGGACACCGTGGGACAACGTGGGACAACGTGGGACAACGTGGGACAACGTGGGACAACGTGGGACAACGTGGGACAACGTGGGACAACGTGGGACAACGTGGGACAACGTGGGACAACGTGGGACACCGTTGGACATCGTTGGACAACGTGGGACAACGTGGGACAACGTGGGACAACGTGGGACAACGTGGGACAACGTGGGACACCGTTGGACACCGTGGGACACCGTTGGACACCGTTGGACATCGTTGGACACCGTGGGACAACGTGGGACAACGTGGGACAACGTGGGACAACGTGGGACAACGTGGGACAACGTGGGACACCGTTGGACAACGTGGGACACCGTTGGACATCGTTGGACACCGTGGGACAACGTGGGACAACGTGGGACAACGTGGGACACCGTTGGACACCGTTGGACATCGTTGGACATCGTTGGACATCGTGGGACACCGTTGGACATCGCTGGACACCGTTGGACATCGTTGGACACCGTGGGACAACGTGGGACAACGTGGGACAACGTGGGACAACGTGGGACAACGTGGGACAACGTGGGGCAACGTGGGACAACGTGGGACATCGTGGGACAACGTGGGACAACGAGGGACAACGTGGGACAACGTGGGACAACGTGGGACACCGTTGGACATCGTTGGACACCGTGGGACAACGTGGGACAACGTGGGACAACGTGGGACACCGTTGGACACCGTTGGACATCGTTGGACACCGTTGGACACCGTGGGACAACGTGGGACAACGTGGGACAACGTGGGACAACGTGGGACAACGTGGGACAACGTGGGACAACGTGGGACAACGTGGGACAACGTGGGACAACGTGGGACACCGTTGGACATCGTTGGACACCGTGGGACAACGTGGGACAACGTGGGACAACGTGGGACATCGTTGGACACCGTTGGACACCGTTGGACATCGTTGGACACCGTGGGACAACGTGGGACAACGTGGGACAACGTGGGACAACGTGGGACAACGTCGGACAACGTGGGACAACGTGGGACAACGTGGGACAACGTGGGACAACGTGGGACAACGTGGGACACCGTTGGACATCGTTGGACAACGTGGGACAACGTGGGACAACGTGGGACAACGTGGGACAACGTGGGACAACGTGGGACAACGTGGGACACCGTGGGACACCGTTGGACACCGTTGGACAACGTGGGACAACGTGGGACAACGTGGGACAACGTGGGACAACGTGGGAAACCATGGAACAACGTGGGACAACGTGGGACACCGTTGGACATCGTTGGACATCGTTGGACACCGTGGGACAACGTGGGACAACGTGGGAAAACGTGGGACAACGTGGGACACCGTTGGACATCGCTGGACACCGTTGGACATCGTTGGACACCGTGGGACAACGTGGGACAACGTGGGACAACGTGGGACAACGTGGGACAACGTGGGACAACGTGGGACAACGTGGGACAACGTGGGACAACGTGGGACATCGTGGGACAACGTGGGACAACGTGGGACAACGTGGGACAACGTGGGACATCGTTGGACATCGTTGGACACCGTGGGACAACGTGGGACAACGTGGGACAACGTGGGACACCGTTGGACACCGTTGGACACCGTTGGACACCGTTGGACATCGTTGGACACCGTGGGACAACGTGGGACAACGTGGGACAACGTGGGAAACCATGGAACAACGTGGGACAACGTGAGACACCGTTGGACATCGTTGGACAACGTGGGACAACGTGGGACAACGTGGGACAACGTGGGACAACGTGGGACAACGTGGGACAACGTGGGACAACGTGGGACAACGTGGGACACCGTTGGACATCGTTGGACAACGTGGGACAACGTGGGACAACGTGGGACAACGTGGGACAACGTGGGACAACGTGGGACAACGTTGGACACCGTGGGACACCGTTGGACACCGTTGGACAACGTGGGACAACGTGGGACAACGTGGGACAACGTGGGACAACGTGGGAAACCATGGAACAACGTGGGACAACGTGGGACACCGTTGGACATCGTTGGACATCGTTGGACACCGTGGGACAACGTGGGACAACGTGGGAAAACGTGGGACAACGTGGGACACCGTTGGACATCGCTGGACACCGTTGGACAACGTTGGACACCGTGGGACAACGTGGGACAACGTGGGACAACGTGGGACAACGTGGGACAACGTGGGACAACGTGGGACAACGTGGGACAACGTGGGACAACGTGGGACATCGTGGGACAACGTGGGACAACGTGGGACAACGTGGGACAACGTGGGACATCGTTGGACACCGTTGGACACCGTGGGACAACGTGGGACAACGTGGGACAACGTGGGACAACGTGGGACAACGTGGGACAACGTGGGACAACGTGGGACAACGTGGGACAACGTGGGACAACGTGGGACAACGTGGGACAACGTGGGACAACGTGGGACAACGTGGGACAACGTGGGACATCGTGGGACAACGTGGGACAACGTGGGACAACGTGGGACAACGTGGGACAACGTGGGACACCGTTGGACATCGTTGGACACCGTGGGACAACGTGGGACAACGTGGGACAACGTGGGACACCGTTGGACACCGTTGGACACCGTTGGACACCGTTGGACAACGTGGGACAACGTGGGACAACGTGGGACAACGTGGGACAACGTGGGAAACCATGGAACAACGTGGGACAACGTGGGACACCGTTGGACATCGTTGGACATCGTTGGACACCGTGGGACAACGTGGGACAACGTGGGAAAACGTGGGACAACGTGGGACACCGTTGGACATCGCTGGACACCGTTGGACATCGTTGGACACCGTGGGACAACGTGGGACAACGTGGGACAACGTGGGACAACGTGGGACAACGTGGGACAACGTGGGACAACGTGGGACAACGTGGGACAACGTGGGACATCGTGGGACAACGTGGGACAACGTGGGACAACGTGGGACAACGTGGGACATCGTTGGACACCGTTGGACACCGTGGGACAACGTGGGACAACGTGGGACAACGTGGGACAACGTGGGACAACGTGGGACAACGTGGGACAACGTGGGACAACGTGGGACAACGTGGGACAACGTGGGACAACGTGGGACAACGTGGGACAACGTGGGACAACGTGGGACAACGTGGGACATCGTGGGACAACGTGGGACAACGTGGGACAACGTGGGACAACGTGGGACAACGTGGGACACCGTTGGACATCGTTGGACACCGTGGGACAACGTGGGACAACGTGGGACAACGTGGGACACCGTTGGACACCGTTGGACACCGTTGGACACCGTTGGACATCGTTGGACACCGTGGGACAACGTGGGACAACGTGGGACAACGTGGGAAACCATGGAACAACGTGGGACAACGTGGGACACCGTTGGACATCGTTGGACAACGTGGGACAACGTGGGACAACGTGGGACAACGTGGGACAACGTGGGACAACGTGGGACAACGTGGGACACCGTTGGACACCGTGGGACACCGTTGGACACCGTTGGACATCGTTGGACACCGTGGGACAACGTGGGACAACGTGGGACAACGTGGGACAACGTGGGACAACGTGGGACAACGTGGGACAACGTGGGACAACGTGGGACACCGTTGGACAACGTGGGACACCGTTGGACATCGTTGGACACCGTGGGACAACGTGGGACAACGTGGGACACCGTTGGACACCGTTGGACATCGTTGGACATCGTTGGACATCGTGGGACACCGTTGGACATCGCTGGACACCGTGGGACAACGTGGGACAACGTGGGACAACGTGGGACAACGTGGGACAACGTCGGACAACGTGGGACAACGTGGGACAACATGGGACAACGTGGGACAACGTGGGACAACGTGGGACAACGTGGGACAACGTGGGACAACGTGGGACAACGTGGGACAACGTGGGACACCGTTGGACACCGTTGGACACCGTTGGACACCGTTGGACATCGTTGGACACCGTGGGACAACGTGGGACAACGTGGGACAACGTGGGAAACCATGGAACAACGTGGGACAACGTGGGACTCCGTTGGACATCGTTGGACAACGTGGGACAACGTGGGACAACGTGGGACAACGTGGGACAACGTGGGACAACGTGGGACAACGTGGGACACCGTTGGACACCGTGGGACACCGTTGGACACCGTTGGACATCGTTGGACACCGTGGGACAACGTGGGACAACGTGGGACAACGTGGGACAACGTGGGACAACGTGGGACAACGTGGGACAACGTGGGACAACGTGGGACAACGTGGGACAACGTGGGACAACGTGGGACATCGTGGGACAACGTGGGACAACGTGGGACAACGTGGGACAACGTGGGACACCGTTGGACAACGTGGGACACCGTTGGACATCGTTGGACACCGTGGGACAACGTGGGACAACGTGGGACCACGTGGGACAACGTGGGACAACGTGGGACAACGTGGGACAACGTGGGACAACGTGGGACAACGTGGGACAACGTGGGACAACGTGGGACAACGTGGGACAACGTGGGACAACGTGGGACAACGTGGGACACCGTTGGACATCGTTGGACAACATGGGACAACGTGGGACAACGAGGGACAACGTGGGACAACGTGGGACAACGTGGGACAACGTGGGACAACGTGGGACAACGTGGGACATCGTGCGACAACGTGGGACAACGTGGGACAACGTGGGACAACGTGGGACACCGTTGGACAACGTGGGACAACGTGGGACATCGTTGGACACCGTGGGACCACGTGGGAAAACGTGGGACCACGTGGGACAACGTGGGACAACGTGGGACAACGTGGGACAACGTGGGACAACGTGGGACACCGTTGGACATCGTTGGACATCGTTGGACACCGTGGGACAACGTGGGACAACGTGGGACAACGTGGGACAACGTGGGACAACGTGGGACAACGTGGGACAACGTGGGACAACGTGGGACAACGTGGGACAACGTGGGACAACGTGGGACAACGTGGGACACCGTTGGACATCGTTGGACAACATGGGACAACGTGGGACAACGTGGGACAACGTGGGACAACGTGGGACAACGTGGGACACCGTTGGACAACGTGGGACAACGTGGGACAACGTGGGACAACGTGGGACACCGTTGGACAACGTGGGACACCGTTGGACAACGTGGGACACCGTTGGACATCGTTGGACACCGTGGGACAACGCGGGACAACGTGGGACTACGTGGGACACCGTTGGACACCGTTGGACATCGTTGGACATCGTTGGACATCGTGGGACACCGTTGGACATCGTTGGACATCGTTGGACACCGTGGGACAACGTGGGACAACGTGGGACAACGTGGGACAACGTGGGACAACGTGGGACAACGTGGGATAACGTGGGACAACGTGGGACAACGTGGGACAACGTGGGACAACGTGGGACAACGTGGGACAACGTGGGAAACCATGGAACAACGTGGGACAACGTGGGACACCGTTGGACATCGTTGGACACCGTGGGACAACGTGGGACAACGTGGGACCACGTGGGACAACGTGGGACAACGTGGGACAACGTGGGACAACGTGGGACAACGTGGGACAACGTGGGACAACGTGGGACAACGTGGGACAACGTGGGACAACGTGGGACAACGTGGGACAACGTGGGACACCGTTGGACATCGTTGGACAACATGGGACAACGTGGGACAACGAGGGACAACGTGGGACAACGTGGGACAACGTGGGACAACGTGGGACAACGTGGGACAACGTGGGACATCGTGCGACAACGTGGGACAACGTGGGACAACGTGGGACAACGTGGGACACCGTGGGACAACGTGGGACACCGTGGGACATCGTTGGACACCGTGGGACAACGTGGGAAAACGTGGGACCACGTGGGACAACGTGGGACAACGTGGGACAACGTGGGACAACGTGGGACAACGTGGGACAACGTTGGACATCGTTGGACATCGTTGGACACCGTGGGACAACGTGGGACAACGTGGGACAACGTGGGACAACGTGGGACAACGTGGGACAACGTGGGACAACGTGGGACAACGTGGGACAACGTGGGACAACGTGGGACAACGTGGGACAACGTGGGACACCGTTGGACATCGTTGGACAACATGGGACAACGTGGGACAACGTGGGACAACGTGGGACAACGTGGGACAACGTGGGACACCGTTGGACAACGTGGGACAACGTGGGACAACGTGGGACAACGTGGGACACCGTTGGACAACGTGGGACACCGTTGGACAACGTGGGACACCGTTGGACATCGTTGGACACCGTGGGACAACGCGGGACAACGTGGGACTACGTGGGACACCGTTGGACACCGTTGGACATCGTTGGACATCGTTGGACATCGTGGGACACCGTTGGACATCGTTGGACATCGTTGGACACCGTGGGACAACGTGGGACAACGTGGGACAACGTGGGACAACGTGGGACAACGTGGGACAACGTGGGATAACGTGGGACAACGTGGGACAACGTGGGACAACGTGGGACAACGTGGGACAACGTGGGACACCGTTGGACATCGTTGGACAACGTGGGACAACGTGGGACAACGTGGGACAACGTGGGACAACGTGGGACAACGTGGGACACCGTTGGACACCGTGGGACACCGTTGGACACCGTTGGACATCGTTGGACACCGTGGGACAACGTGGGACAACGTGGGACAACGTGGGACAACGTGGGACAACGTGGGACAACGTGGGACAACGTGGGACAACGTGGGACATCGTGGGACAACGTGGGACAACGTGGGACAACGTGGGACAACGTGGGACAACGTGGGACACCGTTGGACAACGTGGGACACCGTTGGACATCGTTGGACACCGTGGGACAACGTGGGACAACGTGGGACAACGTGGGACACCGTTGGACACCGTTGGACATCGTTGGACATCGTTGGACATCGTGGGACACCGTTGGACATCGCTGGACACCGTTGGACATCGTTGGACACCGTGGGACAACGTGGGACAACGTAGGACAACGTGGGACAACGTGGGACAACGTGGGACACCGTTGGACACCGTTGGACATCGTTGGACAACATGGGACAACGTGGGACAACGTGGGACAACGTGGGACAACGTGGGACAACGTGGGACACCGTTGGACACCGTGGGACACCGTTGGACACCGTTGGACATCGTTGGACACCGTGGGACAACGTGGGACAACGTGGGACAACGTGGGACAACGTGGGACAACGTGGGACAACGTGGGACAACTTGGGACAACGTGGGACAACGTGGGACACCGTTGGACACCGTGGGACACCGTTGGAGACCGTTGGACATCGTTGGACACCGTGGGACAACGTGGGACAACGTGGGACAACGTGGGACAACGTGGGACAACGTGGGACAACGTGGGACAACGTGGGACAACGTGGGACATCGTGGGACAACGTGGGACAACGTGGGACAACGTGGGACAACGTGGGACAACGTGGGACACCGTTGGACAACGTGGGACACCGTTGGACATCGTTGGACACCGTGGGACAACGTGGGACAACGTGGGACAACGTGGGACACCGTTGGACACCGTTGGACATCGTTGGACATCGTTGGACATCGTGGGACACCGTTGGATATCGCTGGACACCGTTGGACATCGTTGGACACCGTGGGACAACGTGGGACAACGTAGGACAACGTGGGAAAACGTGGGACAACGTGGGACACCGTTGGACACCGTTGGACATCGTTGGACAACATGGGACAACGTGGGACAACGTGGGACAACGTGGGACAACGTGGGACAACGTGGGACACCGTTGGACACCGTAGGACACCGTTGGACACCGTTGGACATCGTTGGACACCGTGGGACAACGTGGGACAACGTGGGACAACGTGGGACAACGTGGGACAACGTGGGACAACGTGGGACAACGTGGGACAACTTGGGACAACGTGGGACAACGTGGGACAACGTGGGACATCGTGGGACAACGTGGGACAACGTGGGACAACGTGGGACACCGTTGGACATCGTTGGACAACATGGGACAACGTGGGACAACGTGGGACAACGTGGGACAACGTGGGACAACGTGGGACACCGTTGGACACCGTGGGACACCGTTGGACACCGTTGGACATCGTTGGACACCGTGGGACAACGTGGGACAACGTGGGACAACGTGGGACAACGTGGGACAACGTGGGACAACGTGGGACAACGTGGGACAACGTGGGACAACGTGGGACAACGTGGGACAACGTGGGACAACGTGGGACACCGTTGGACAACGTGGGACACCGTTGGACATCGTTGGACACCGTGGGACAACGTGGGACAACGTGGGACAACGTGGGACACCGTTGGACACCGTTGGACATCGTTGGACATCGTTGGACATCGTGGGACACCGTTGGACATCGCTGGACACCGTGGGACAACGTGGGACAACGTGGGACAACGTGGGACAACGTGGGACAACGTCGGACAACGTGGGACAACGTGGGACAATGTGGGACAACGTGGGACAACGTGGGACAACGTGGGACAACGTGGGACAACGTGGGACAACGTGGGACAACGTGGGACATCGTGGGACAACGTGGGACAACGTGGAACAACGTGGGACAACGTGGGACATCGTTGGACACCGTTGGACACCGTGGGACAACGTGGGACAACGTGGGACAACGTGGGACAACGTGGGACACCGTTGGACAACGTGGGACACCGTTGGACATCGTTGGACACCGTGGGACAA
Source organism: Bombus terrestris (assembly GCF_910591885.1). Taxonomy (NCBI): domain Eukaryota; kingdom Metazoa; phylum Arthropoda; class Insecta; order Hymenoptera; family Apidae; genus Bombus; species Bombus terrestris. The sequence continues at coordinate 60,096 of NW_025963679.1, forward strand.
CGTGGGACAACGTGGGACAACGTGGGACAACGTGGGACACCGTTGGACACCGTTGGACATCGTTGGACACCGTTGGACACCGTGGGACAACGTGGGACAACGTGGGACAACGTGGGACAACGTGGGACAACGTGGGACAACGTGGGACAACGTGGGACAACGTGGGACAACGTGGGACAACGTGGGACAACGTGGGACAACGTGGGACAACGTGGGACAACGTGGGACATCGTGGGACAACGTGGGACAACGTGGGACAACGTGGGACAACGTGGGACAACGTGGGACACCGTTGGACATCGTTGGACACCGTGGGACAACGTGGGACAACGTGGGACAACGTGGGACACCGTTGGACACCGTTGGACACCGTTGGACACCGTTGGACATCGTTGGACACCGTGGGACAACGTGGGACAACGTGGGACAACGTGGGAAACCATGGAACAACGTGGGACAACGTGGGACACCGTTGGACATCGTTGGACAACGTGGGACAACGTGGGACAACGTGGGACAACGTGGGACAACGTGGGACAACGTGGGACAACGTGGGACACCGTTGGACACCGTGGGACACCGTTGGACACCGTTGGACATCGTTGGACACCGTGGTACAACGTGGGACAACGTGGGACAACGTGGGACAACGTGGGACAACGTGGGACAACGTGGGACAACGTGGGACAACGTGGGACAACGTGGGACAACGTGGGACAACGTGGGACAACGTGGGACAACGTGGGACAACGTGGGACACCGTTGGACAACGTGGGACACCGTTGGACATCGTTGGACACCGTGGGACAACGTGGGACAACGTGGGACAACGTGGGACACCGTTGGACACCGTTGGACATCGTTGGACATCGTTGGACATCGTGGGACACCGTTGGACATCGCTGGACACCGTTGGACATCGTTGGACACCGTGGGACAACGTGGGACAACGTAGGACAACGTGGGACAACGTGGGACAACGTGGGACACCGTTGGACACCGTTGGACATCGTTGGACAACATGGGACAACGTGGGACAACGTGGGACAACGTGGGACAACGTGGGACAACGTGGGACACCGTTGGACACCGTGGGACACCGTTGGACACCGTGGGACAACGTTGGACACCGTGGGACAACGTGGGACAACGTGGGACAACGTGGGACAACGTGGGACAACGTGGGACAACGTGGGACAACGTGGGACAACTTGGGACAACGTGGGACAACGTGGGACACCGTTGGACACCGTGGGACACCGTTGGAGACCGTTGGACATCGTTGGACACCGTGGGACAACGTGGGACAACGTGGGACAACGTGGGACAACGTGGGACAACGTGGGACAACGTGGGACAACGTGGGACAACGTGGGACACCGTTGGACACCGTTGGACATCGTTGGACACCGTGGGACAACGTGGGACAACGTGGGACAACGTGGGACAACGTGGGACAACGTGGGACAACGTGGGACAACGTGGGACAACTTGGGACAACGTGGGACAACGTGGGACAACGTGGGACATCGTGGGACAACGTGGGACAACGTGGGACAACGTGGGACACCGTTGGACATCGTTGGACAACATGGGACAACGTGGGACAACGTGGGACAACGTGGGACACCGTTGGACACCGTTGGACATCGTTGGACATCGTTGGACATCGTGGGACACCGTTGGACATCGCTGGACACCGTGGGACAACGTGGGACAACGTGGGACAACGTGGGACAACGTGGGACAACGTCGGACAACGTGGGACAACGTGGGACAATGTGGGACAACGTGGGACAACGTGGGACAACGTGGGACAACGTGGGACAACGTGGGACAACGTGGGACAACGTGGGACATCGTGGGACAACGTGGGACAACGTGGGACAACGTGGGACATCGTGGGACAACGTGGGACAACGTGGGACAACGTGGGACACCGTTGGACATCGTTGGACAACATGGGACAACGTGGGACAACGTGGGACAACGTGGGACAACGTGGGACAACGTGGGACAACGTGGGACAACGTGGGACAACGTGGGACAACGTGGGACAACGTGGGACAACGTGGGACACCGTTGGACAACGTGATACACCGTTGGACATCGTTGGACACCGTGGGACAACGTGGGACAACGTGGGACAACGTGGGACACCGTTGGACACCGTTGGACATCGTTGGACATCGTTGGACATCGTGGGACACCGTTGGACATCGCTGGACACCGTGGGACAACGTGGGACAACGTGGGACAACGTGGGACAACGTGGGACAACGTCGGACAACGTGGGACAACGTGGGACAATGTGGGACAACGTGGGACAACGTGGGACAACGTGGGACAACGTGGGACAACGTGGGACAACGTGGGACAACGTGGGACATCGTGGGACAACGTGGGACAACGTGGAACAACGTGGGACAACGTGGGACATCGTTGGACACCGTTGGACACCGTGGGACAACGTGGGACAACGTGGGACAACGTGGGACAACGTGGGACACCGTTGGACAACGTGGGACACCGTTGGACATCGTTGGACACCGTGGGACAACGTGGGACAACGTGGGACAACGTGGGACAACGTGGGACACCGTTGGACACCGTTGGACATCGTTGGACACCGTTGGACACCGTGGGACAACGTGGGACAACGTGGGACAACGTGGGACAACGTGGGACACCGTGGGACAACGTGGGACAACGTGGGACAACGTGGGACAACGTGGGACAACGTGGGACAACGTGGGACAACGTGGGACAACGTGGGACAACGTGGGACAACGTGGGACATCGTGGGACAACGTGGGACAACGTGGGACAACGTGGGACAACGTGGGACAACGTGGGACACCGTTGGACATCGTTGGACACCGTGGGACAACGTGGGACAACGTGGGACAACGTGGGACACCGTTGGACACCGTTGGACACCGTTGGACACCGTTGGACATCGTTGGACACCGTGGGACAACGTGGGACAACGTGGGACAACGTGGGAAACCATGGAACAACGTGGGACAACGTGGGACACCGTTGGACATCGTTGGACAACGTGGGACAACGTGGGACAACGTGGGACAACGTGGGACAACGTGGGACAACGTGGGACAACGTGGGACACCGTTGGACACCGTGGGACACCGTTGGACACCGTTGGACATCGTTGGACACCGTGGGACAACGTGGGACAACGTGGGACAACGTGGGACAACGTGGGACAACGTGGGACAACGTGGGACAACGTGGGACAACGTGGGACATCGTGGGACAACGTGGGACAACGTGGGACAACGTGGGACAACGTGGGACAACGTGGGACACCGTTGGACAACGTGGGACACCGTTGGACATCGTTGGACACCGTGGGACAACGTGGGACAACGTGGGACAACGTGGGACACCGTTGGACACCGTTGGACATCGTTGGACATCGTTGGACATCGTGGGACACCGTTGGACATCGCTGGACACCGTTGGACATCGTTGGACACCGTGGGACAACGTGGGACAACGTAGGACAACGTGGGACAACGTGGGACAACGTGGGACACCGTTGGACACCGTTGGACATCGTTGGACAACATGGGACAACGTGGGACAACGTGGGACAACGTGGGACAACGTGGGACAACGTGGGACACCGTTGGACACCGTGGGACACCGTTGGACACCGTTGGACATCGTTGGACACCGTGGGACAACGTGGGACAACGTGGGACAACGTGGGACAACGTGGGACAACGTGGGACAACGTGGGACAACGTGGGACAACTTGGGACAACGTGGGACAACGTGGGACACCGTTGGACACCGTGGGACACCGTTGGAGACCGTTGGACATCGTTGGACACCGTGGGACAACGTGGGACAACGTGGGACAACGTGGGACAACGTGGGACAACGTGGGACAACGTGGGACAACGTGGGACAACGTGGGACATCGTGGGACAACGTGGGACAACGTGGGACAACGTGGGACAACGTGGGACAACGTGGGACACCGTTGGACAACGTGGGACACCGTTGGACATCGTTGGACACCGTGGGACAACGTGGGACAACGTGGGACAACGTGGGACACCGTTGGACACCGTTGGACATCGTTGGACATCGTTGGACATCGTGGGACACCGTTGGACATCGCTGGACACCGTTGGACATCGTTGGACACCGTGGGACAACGTGGGACAACGTAGGACAACGTGGGACAACGTGGGACAACGTGGGACACCGTTGGACACCGTTGGACATCGTTGGACAACATGGGACAACGTGGGACAACGTGGGACAACGTGGGACAACGTGGGACAACGTGGGACACCGTTGGACACCGTAGGACACCGTTGGACACCGTTGGACATCGTTGGACACCGTGGGACAACGTGGGACAACGTGGGACAACGTGGGACAACGTGGGACAACGTGGGACAACGTGGGACAACGTGGGACAACTTGGGACAACGTGGGACAACGTGGGACAACGTGGGACATCGTGGGACAACGTGGGACAACGTGGGACAACGTGGGACACCGTTGGACATCGTTGGACAACATGGGACAACGTGGGACAACGTGGGACAACGTGGGACAACGTGGGACAACGTGGGACACCGTTGGACACCGTGGGACACCGTTGGACACCGTTGGACATCGTTGGACACCGTGGGACAACGTGGGACAACGTGGGACAACGTGGGACAACGTGGGACAACGTGGGACAACGTGGGACAACGTGGGACAACGTGGGACAACGTGGGACAACGTGGGACACCGTTGGACAACGTGGGACACCGTTGGACATCGTTGGACACCGTGGGACAACGTGGGACAACGTGGGACAACGTGGGACACCGTTGGACACCGTTGGACATCGTTGGACATCGTTGGACATCGTGGGACACCGTTGGACATCGCTGGACACCGTGGGACAACGTGGGACAACGTGGGACAACGTGGGACATCGTTGGACACCGTTGGACACCGTGGGACAACGTGGGACAACGTGGGACAACGTGGGACAACGTGGGACAACGTGGGACAACGTGGGACAACGTGGGACAACGTGGGACAACGGGGGACAACGTGGGACAACGTGGGACAACGTGGGACAACGTGGGACAACGTGGGACAACGTGGGACATCGTGGGACAACGTGGGACAACGTGGGACAACGTGGGACAACGTGGGACAACGTTGGACACCGTTGGACATCGTTGGACACCGTGGGACAACGTGGGACAACGTGGGACAACGTGGGACAACGTGGGACAACGTGGGACAACGTGGGACAACGTGGGACAACGTGGGACAACGTGGGACAACGTGGGACAACGTGGGACAACGTGGGACAACGTGGGACAACGTGGGACACCGTTGGACATCGTTGGACAACATGGGACAACGTGGGACAACGTGGGACAACGTGGGACAACGTGGGACAACGTGGGACACCGTTGGACACCGTTGGACATCGTTGGACACCGTGGGACAACGTGGGACAACGTGGGACAACGTGGGACAACGTGGGACAACGTGGGACAACGTGGGACAACGTGGGACAACGTGGGACAACGTGGGACAACGTGGGACACCGTTGGACATCGTTGGACAACGTGGGACAACGTGGGACAACGTGGGACAACGTGGGACAACGTGGGACAACGTGGGACAACGTGGGACAACGTGGGACACCGTTGGACACCGTGGGACACCGTTGGACACCGTTGGACATCGTTGGACACCGTGGGACAACGTGGGACAACGTGGGACAACGTGGGACAACGTGGGACAACGTGGGACAACGTGGGACAACGTGGGACAACGTGGGACATCGTGGGACAACGTGGGACAACGTGGGACAACGTGGGACAACGTGGGACAACGTGGGACACCGTTGGACAACGTGGGACACCGTTGGACATCGTTGGACACCGTGGGACAACGTGGGACAACGTGGGACAACGTGGGACACCGTTGGACACCGTTGGACATCGTTGGACATCGTTGGACATCGTGGGACACCGTTGGACATCGCTGGACACCGTTGGACATCGTTGGACACCGTGGGACAACGTGGGACAACGTAGGACAACGTGGGACAACGTGGGACAACGTGGGACACCGTTGGACACCGTTGGACATCGTTGGACAACATGGGACAACGTGGGACAACGTGGGACAACGTGGGACAACGTGGGACAACGTGGGACACCGTTGGACACCGTGGGACACCGTTGGACACCGTTGGACATCGTTGGACACCGTGGGACAACGTGGGACAACGTGGGACAACGTGGGACAACGTGGGACAACGTGGGACAACGTGGGACAACGTGGGACAACGTGGGACAACTTGGGACAACGTGGGACAACGTGGGACACCGTTGGACACCGTGGGACACCGTTGGAGACCGTTGGACATCGTTGGACACCGTGGGACAACGTGGGACAACGTGGGACAACGTGGGACAACGTGGGACAACGTGGGACAACGTGGGACAACGTGGGACAACGTGGGACATCGTGGGACAACGTGGGACAACGTGGGACAACGTGGGACAACGTGGGACAACGTGGGACACCGTTGGACAACGTGGGACACCGTTGGACATCGTTGGACACCGTGGGACAACGTGGGACAACGTGGGACAACGTGGGACACCGTTGGACACCGTTGGACATCGTTGGACATCGTTGGACATCGTGGGACACCGTTGGACATCGCTGGACACCGTTGGACATCGTTGGACACCGTGGGACAACGTGGGACAACGTAGGACAACGTGGGACAACGTGGGACAACGTGGGACACCGTTGGACACCGTTGGACATCGTTGGACAACATGGGACAACGTGGGACAACGTGGGACAACGTGGGACAACGTGGGACAACGTGGGACACCGTTGGACACCGTAGGACACCGTTGGACACCGTTGGACATCGTTGGACACCGTGGGACAACGTGGGACAACGTGGGACAACGTGGGACAACGTGGGACAACGTGGGACAACGTGGGACAACGTGGGACAACTTGGGACAACGTGGGACAACGTGGGACAACGTGGGACATCGTGGGACAACGTGGGACAACGTGGGACAACGTGGGACACCGTTGGACATCGTTGGACAACATGGGACAACGTGGGACAACGTGGGACAACGTGGGACAACGTGGGACAACGTGGGACACCGTTGGACACCGTGGGACACCGTTGGACACCGTTGGACATCGTTGGACACCGTGGGACAACGTGGGACAACGTGGGACAACGTGGGACAACGTGGGACAACGTGGGACAACGTGGGACAACGTGGGACAACGTGGGACAACGTGGGACAACGTGGGACACCGTTGGACAACGTGGGACACCGTTGGACATCGTTGGACACCGTGGGACAACGTGGGACAACGTGGGACAACGTGGGACACCGTTGGACACCGTTGGACATCGTTGGACATCGTTGGACATCGTGGGACACCGTTGGACATCGCTGGACACCGTGGGACAACGTGGGACAACGTGGGACAACGTGGGACATCGTTGGACACCGTTGGACACCGTGGGACAACGTGGGACAACGTGGGACAACGTGGGACAACGTGGGACAACGTGGGACAACGTGGGACAACGTGGGACAACGTGGGACAACGGGGGACAACGTGGGACAACGTGGGACAACGTGGGACAACGTGGGACAACGTGGGACAACGTGGGACATCGTGGGACAACGTGGGACAACGTGGGACAACGTGGGACAACGTGGGACAACGTTGGACACCGTTGGACATCGTTGGACACCGTGGGACAACGTGGGACAACGTGGGACAACGTGGGACAACGTGGGACAACGTGGGACAACGTGGGACAACGTGGGACAACGTGGGACAACGTGGGACAACGTGGGACAACGTGGGACAACGTGGGACAACGTGGGACAACGTGGGACACCGTTGGACATCGTTGGACAACATGGGACAACGTGGGACAACGTGGGACAACGTGGGACAACGTGGGACAACGTGGGACACCGTTGGACACCGTGGGACACCGTTGGACACCGTTGGACATCGTTGGACACCGTGGGACAACGTGGGACAACGTGGGACAACGTGGGACAACGCGGGACAACGTGGGACAACGTGGGACAACGTGGGACAACGTGGGACAACTTGGGACAACGTGGGACAACGTGGGACAACGTGGGACATCGTGGGACAACGTGGGACAACGTGGGACAACGTGGGACAACGTGGGACACCGTTGGACAACGTGGGACACCGTTGGACATCGTTGGACACCGTGGGACAACGCGGGACAACGTGGGACAACGTGGGACACCGTTGGACACCGTTGGACATCGTTGGACATCGTTGGACATCGTGGGACACCGTTGGACATCGTTGGACATCGTTGGACACCGTGGGACAACGTGGGACAACGTGGGACAACGTGGGACAACGTGGGACAACGTGGGACAACGTGGGACAACGTGGGACAACGTGGGACAACGTGGGACAACGTGGGACAACGTGGGACAACGTGGGACAACGTGGGACAACGTGGGACACCGTTGGACATCGTTGGACAACGTGGGACAACGTGGGACAACGTGGGACAACGTGGGACAACGTGGGACAACGTGGGACAACGTGGGACAACGTGGGACACCGTTGGACACCGTGGGACACCGTTGGACACCGTTGGACATCGTTGGACACCGTGGGACAACGTGGGACAACGTGGGACAACGTGGGACAACGTGGGACAACGTGGGACAACGTGGGACAACGTGGGACAACGTGGGACATCGTGGGACAACGTGGGACAACGTGGGACAACGTGGGACACCGTGGGACACCGTTGGACAACGTGGGACACCGTTGGACATCGTTGGACACCGTGGGACAACGTGGGACAACGTGGGACAACGTGGGACACCGTTGGACACCGTTGGACATCGTTGGACATCGTTGGACATCGTGGGACACCGTTGGACATCGCTGGACACCGTTGTACATCGTTGGACACCGTGGGACAACGTGGGACAACGTGGGACAACGTGGGACAACGTGGGACAACGTGGGACAACGTGGGACAACGTGGGACAACGTGGGGCAACGTGGGACAACGTGGGACATCGTGGGACAACGTGGGACAACGAGGGACAACGTGGGACAACGTGGGACAACGTGGGACACCGTTGGACATCGTTGGACATCGTTGGACATCGTGGGACACCGTTGGACATCGTTGGACATCGTTGGACACCGTGGGACAACGTGGGACAACGTGGGACAACGTGGGACAACGTGGGACAACGTGGGACAACGTGGGATAACGTGGGACAACGTGGGACAACGTGGGACAACGTGGGACAACGTGGGACAACGTGGGACACCGTTGGACATCGTTGGACAACGTGGGACAACGTGGGACAACGTGGGACAACGTGGGACAACGTGGGACAACGTGGGACACCGTTGGACACCGTGGGACACCGTTGGACACCGTGGGACATCGTTGGACACCGTGGGACAACGTGGGACAACGTGGGACAACGTGGGACAACGTGGGACAACGTGGGACAACGTGGGACAACGTGGGACAACGTGGGACATCGTGGGACAACGTGGGACAACGTGGGACAACGTGGGACACCGTTGGACAACGTGGGACACCGTTGGACATCGTTGGACACCGTGGGACAACGTGGGACAACGTGGGACAACGTGGGACACCGTTGGACACCGTTGGACATCGTTGGACATCGTTGGACATCGTGGGACACCGTTGGACATCGCTGGACACCGTTGTACATCGTTGGACACCGTGGGACAACGTGGGACAACGTGGGACAACGTGGGACAACGTGGGACAACGTGGGACAACGTGGGACAACGTGGGACAACGTGGGGCAACGTGGGACAACGTGGGACATCGTGGGACAACGTGGGACAACGAGGGACAACGTGGGACAACGTGGGACAACGTGGGACACCGTTGGACATCGTTGGACATCGTTGGACATCGTGGGACACCGTTGGACATCGTTGGACATCGTTGGACACCGTGGGACAACGTGGGACAACGTGGGACAACGTGGGACAACGTGGGACAACGTGGGACAACGTGGGATAACGTGGGACAACGTGGGACAACGTGGGACAACGTGGGACAACGTGGGACAACGTGGGACACCGTTGGACAACGTTGGACAACGTGGGACAACGTGGGACAACGTGGGACAACGTGGGACAACGTGGGACAACGTGGGACACCGTTGGACACCGTGGGACACCGTTGGACACCGTTGGACATCGTTGGACACCGTGGGACAACGTGGGACAACGTGGGACAACGTGGGACAACGTGGGACAACGTGGGACAACGTGGGACAACGTGGGACAACGTGGGACATCGTGGGACAACGTGGGACAACGTGGGACAACGTGGGACAACGTGGGACAACGTGGGACACCGTTGGACAACGTGGGACACCGTTGGACATCGTTGGACACCGTGGGACAACGTGGGACAACGTGGGACAACGTGGGACACCGTTGGACACCGTTGGACATCGTTGGACATCGTTGGACATCGTGGGACACCGTTGGACATCGCTGGACACCGTTGGACATCGTTGGACACCGTGGGACAACGTGGGACAACGTAGGACAACGTGGGACAACGTGGGACAACGTGGGACACCGTTGGACACCGTTGGACATCGTTGGACAACATGGGACAACGTGGGACAACGTGGGACAACGTGGGACAACGTGGGACAACGTGGGACACCGTTGGACACCGTGGGACACCGTTGGACACCGTTGGACATCGTTGGACACCGTGGGACAACGTGGGACAACGTGGGACAACGTGGGACAACGTGGGACAACGTGGGACAACGTGGGACAACGTGGGACAACTTGGGACAACGTGGGACAACGTGGGACACCGTTGGACACCGTGGGACACCGTTGGAGACCGTTGGACATCGTTGGACACCGTGGGACAACGTGGGACAACGTGGGACAACGTGGGACAACGTGGGACAACGTGGGACAACGTGGGACAACGTGGGACAACGTGGGACATCGTGGGACAACGTGGGACAACGTGGGACAACGTGGGACAACGTGGGACAACGTGGGACACCGTTGGACAACGTGGGACACCGTTGGACATCGTCGGACACCGTGGGACAACGTGGGACAACGTGGGACAACGTGGGACACCGTTGGACACCGTTGGACATCGTTGGACATCGTTGGACATCGTGGGACACCGTTGGACATCGCTGGACACCGTTGGACATCGTTGGACACCGTGGGACAACGTGGGACAACGTAGGACAACGTGGGACAACGTGGGACAACGTGGGACACCGTTGGACACCGTTGGACATCGTTGGACAACGTGGGACAACGTGGGACACCGTGGGACAACGTGGGACAACGTGGGACAACGTGGGACACCGTTGGACACCGTAGGACACCGTTGGACACCGTTGGACATCGTTGGACACCGTTGGACATCGTTGGACACCGTGGGACAACGTGGGACAACGTGGGACAACGTGGGACACCGTTGGACACCGTTGGACATCGTTGGACATCGTTGGACATCGTGGGACACCGTTGGACATCGCTGGACACCGTTGGACATCGTTGGACACCGTGGGACAACGTGGGACAACGTAGGACAACGTGGGACAACGTGGGACAACGTGGGACACCGTTGGACACCGTTGGACATCGTTGGACAACATGGGACAACGTGGGACAACGTGGGACAACGTGGGACAACGTGGGACAACGTGGGACACCGTTGGACACCGTGGGACACCGTTGGACACCGTTGGACATCGTTGGACACCGTGGGACAACGTGGGACAACGTGGGACAACGTGGGACAACGTGGGACAACGTGGGACAACGTGGGACAACGTGGGACAACTTGGGACAACGTGGGACAACGTGGGACACCGTTGGACACCGTGGGACACCGTTGGAGACCGTTGGACATCGTTGGACACCGTGGGACAACGTGGGACAACGTGGGACAACGTGGGACAACGTGGGACAACGTGGGACAACGTGGGACAACGTGGGACAACGTGGGACATCGTGGGACAACGTGGGACAACGTGGGACAACGTGGGACAACGTGGGACACCGTTGGACAACGTGGGACACCGTTGGACATCGTCGGACACCGTGGGACAACGTGGGACAACGTGGGACAACGTGGGACACCGTTGGACACCGTTGGACATCGTTGGACATCGTTGGACATCGTGGGACACCGTTGGACATCGCTGGACACCGTTGGACATCGTTGGACACCGTGGGACAACGTGGGACAACGTAGGACAACGTGGGACAACGTGGGACAACGTGGGACACCGTTGGACACCGTTGGACATCGTTGGACAACATGGGACAACGTGGGACAACGTGGGACAACGTGGGACAACGTGGGACAACGTGGGACACCGTTGGACACCGTAGGACACCGTTGGACACCGTTGGACATCGTTGGACACCGTGGGACAACGTGGGACAACGTGGGACAACGTGGGACAACGTGGGACAACGTGGGACAACGTGGGACAACGTGGGACAACGTGGGACAACGTGGGACAACGTGGGACATCGTGGGACAACGTGGGACAACGTGGGACAACGTGGGACACCGTTGGACATCGTTGGACAACATGGGACAACGTGGGACAACGTGGGACAACGTGGGACAACGTGGGACAACGTGGGACACCGTTGGACACCGTGGGACACCGTTGGACACCGTTGGACATCGTTGGACACCGTGGGACAACGTGGGACAACGTGGGACAACGTGGGACAACGTGGGACAACGTGGGACAACGTGGGACAACGTGGGACAACGTGGGACAACGTGGGACAACGTGGGACAACGTGGGACAACGTGGGACACCGTTGGACAACGTGGGACACCGTTGGACATCGTTGGACACCGTGGGACAACGTGGGACAACGTGGGACAACGTGGGACACCGTTGGACACCGTTGGACATCGTTGGACATCGTTGGACATCGTGGGACACCGTTGGACATCGCTGGACACCGTGGGACAACGTGGGACAACGTGGGACAACGTGGGACAACGTTGGACATCGCTGGACACCGTTGGACATCGTTGGACACCGTGGGACAACGTGGGACAACGTAGGACAACGTGGGACAACGTGGGACAACGTGGGACACCGTTGGACACCGTTGGACATCGTTGGACAACATGGGACAACGTGGGACAACGTGGGACAACGTGGGACAACGTGGGACAACGTGGGACACCGTTGGACACCGTGGGACACCGTTGGACACCGTTGGACATCGTTGGACACCGTGGGACAACGTGGGACAACGTGGGACAACGTGGGACAACGTGGGACAACGTGGGACAACGTGGGACAACGTGGGACAACTTGGGACAACGTGGGACAACGTGGGACACCGTTGGACACCGTGGGACACCGTTGGAGACCGTTGGACATCGTTGGACACCGTGGGACAACGTGGGACAACGTGGGACAACGTGGGACAACGTGGGACAACGTGGGACAACGTGGGACAACGTGGGACAACGTGGGACAACGTGGGACAACGTGGGACAACGTGGGACAACGTGGGACAACGTGGGACAACGTGGGACACCGTTGGACAACGTGGGACACCGTTGGACATCGTCGGACACCGTGGGACAACGTGGGACAACGTGGGACAACGTGGGACACCGTTGGACACCGTTGGACATCGTTGGACATCGTTGGACATCGTGGGACACCGTTGGACATCGTTGGACACCGTTGGACATCGTTGGACACCGTGGGACAACGTGGGACAACGTAGGACAACGTGGGACAACGTGGGACAACGTGGGACACCGTTGGACACCGTTGGACATCGTTGGACAACATGGGACAACGTGGGACAACGTGGGACAACGTGGGACAACGTGGGACAACGTGGGACACCGTTGGACACCGTAGGACACCGTTGGACACCGTTGGACATCGTTGGACACCGTTGGACATCGTTGGACACCGTGGGACAACGTGGGACAACGTGGGACAACGTGGGACACCGTTGGACACCGTTGGACATCGTTGGACATCGTTGGACATCGTGGGACACCGTTGGACATCGCTGGACACCGTTGGACATCGTTGGACACCGTGGGACAACGTGGGACAACGTAGGACAACGTGGGACAACGTGGGACAACGTGGGACACCGTTGGACACCGTTGGACATCGTTGGACAACATGGGACAACGTGGGACAACGTGGGACAACGTGGGACAACGTGGGACAACGTGGGACACCGTTGGACACCGTGGGACACCGTTGGACACCGTTGGACATCGTTGGACACCGTGGGACAACGTGGGACAACGTGGGACAACGTGGGACAACGTGGGACAACGTGGGACAACGTGGGACAACGTGGGACAACTTGGGACAACGTGGGACAACGTGGGACACCGTTGGACACCGTGGGACACCGTTGGAGACCGTTGGACATCGTTGGACACCGTGGGACAACGTGGGACAACGTGGGACAACGTGGGACAACGTGGGACAACGTGGGACAACGTGGGACAACGTGGGACAACGTGGGACATCGTGGGACAACGTGGGACAACGTGGGACAACGTGGGACAACGTGGGACAACGTGGGACACCGTTGGACAACGTGGGACACCGTTGGACATCGTCGGACACCGTGGGACAACGTGGGACAACGTGGGACAACGTGGGACACCGTTGGACACCGTTGGACATCGTTGGACATCGTTGGACATCGTGGGACACCGTTGGACATCGCTGGACACCGTTGGACATCGTTGGACACCGTGGGACAACGTGGGACAACGTAGGACAACGTGGGACAACGTGGGACAACGTGGGACACCGTTGGACACCGTTGGACATCGTTGGACAACATGGGACAACGTGGGACAACGTGGGACAACGTGGGACAACGTGGGACAACGTGGGACACCGTTGGACACCGTAGGACACCGTTGGACACCGTTGGACATCGTTGGACACCGTGGGACAACGTGGGACAACGTGGGACAACGTGGGACAACGTGGGACAACGTGGGACAACGTGGGACAACGTGGGACAACGTGGGACAACGTGGGACAACGTGGGACATCGTGGGACAACGTGGGACAACGTGGGACAACGTGGGACACCGTTGGACATCGTTGGACAACATGGGACAACGTGGGACAACGTGGGACAACGTGGGACAACGTGGGACAACGTGGGACACCGTTGGACACCGTGGGACACCGTTGGACACCGTTGGACATCGTTGGACACCGTGGGACAACGTGGGACAACGTGGGACAACGTGGGACAACGTGGGACAACGTGGGACAACGTGGGACAACGTGGGACAACGTGGGACAACGTGGGACAACGTGGGACAACGTGGGACAACGTGGGACACCGTTGGACAACGTGGGACACCGTTGGACATCGTTGGACACCGTGGGACAACGTGGGACAACGTGGGACAACGTGGGACACCGTTGGACACCGTTGGACATCGTTGGACATCGTTGGACATCGTGGGACACCGTTGGACATCGCTGGACACCGTGGGACAACGTGGGACAACGTGGGACAACGTGGGACAACGTGGGACAACGTCGGACAACGTGGGACAACGTGGGACAATGTGGGACAACGTGGGACAACGTGGGACAACGTGGGACAACGTGGGACAACGTGGGACATCGTGGGACAACGTGGGACAACGTGGAACAACGTGGGACAACGTGGGACATCGTTGGACACCGTTGGACACCGTGGGACAACGTGGGACAACGTGGGACAACGTGGGACAACGTGGGACACCGTTGGACAACGTGGGACACCGTTGGACAACGTGGGACACCGTTGGACATCGTTGGACACCGTGGGACAACGTGGGACAACGTGGGACAACGTGGGACAACGTGGGACACCGTTGGACACCGTTGGACATCGTTGGACACCGTTGGACACCGTGGGACAACGTGGGACAACGTGGGACAACGTGGGACAACGTGGGACAACGTGGGACAACGTGGGACAACGTGGGACAACGTGGGACAACGTGGGACAACGTGGGACAACGTGGGACAACGTGGGACAACGTGGGACAACGTGGGACAACGTGGGACATCGTGGGACAACGTGGGACAACGTGGGACAACGTGGGACAACGTGGGACAACGTGGGACACCGTTGGACATCGTTGGACACCGTGGGACAACGTGGGACAACGTGGGACAACGTGGGACACCGTTGGACACCGTTGGACACCGTTGGACACCGTTGGACATCGTTGGACACCGTGGGACAACGTGGGACAACGTGGGACAACGTGGGAAACCATGGAACAACGTGGGACAACGTGGGACACCGTTGGACATCGTTGGACAACGTGGGACAACGTGGGACAACGTGGGACAACGTGGGACAACGTGGGACAACGTGGGACACCGTTGGACACCGTGGGACACCGTTGGACACCGTTGGACATCGTTGGACACCGTGGGACAACGTGGGACAACGTGGGACAACGTGGGACAACGTGGGACAACGTGGGACAACGTGGGACAACGTGGGACAACGTGGGACAACGTGGGACAACGTGGGACAACGTGGGACAACGTGGGACAACGTGGGACAACGTGGGACATCGTGGGACAACGTGGGACAACGTGGGACAACGTGGGACAACGTGGGACAACGTGGGACACCGTTGGACACCGTGGGACAACGTGGGACAACGTGGGACAACGTGGGACACCGTTGGACACCGTTGGACACCGTTGGACACCGTTGGACATCGTTGGACACCGTGGGACAACGTGGGACAACGTGGGACAACGTGGGACAACGTGGGACAACGTGGGACAACGTGGGACAACGTGGGACAACGTTGGACATCGTTGGACATCGTGGGACACCGTTGGACATCGCTGGACACCGTTGGACATCGTTGGACACCGTGGGACAACGTGGGACAACGTAGGACAACGTGGGACAACGTGGGACAACGTGGGACACCGTTGGACACCGTTGGACATCGTTGGACAACATGGGACAACGTGGGACAACGTGGGACAACGTGGGACAACGTGGGACAACGTGGGACACCGTTGGACACCGTGGGACACCGTTGGACACCGTTGGACATCGTTGGACACCGTGGGACAACGTGGGACAACGTGGGACAACGTGGGACAACGTGGGACAACGTGGGACAACGTGGGACAACGTGGGACAACGTGGGACAACGTGGGACACCGTTGGACATCGTTGGACACCGTGGGACAACGTGGGACAACGTGGGACAACGTGGGACACCGTTGGACACCGTTGGACACCGTTGGACACCGTTGGACATCGTTGGACACCGTGGGACAACGTGGGACAACGTGGGACAACGTGGGAAACCATGGAACAACGTGGGACAACGTGGGACACCGTTGGACATCGTTGGACAACGTGGGACAACGTGGGACAACGTGGGACAACGTGGGACAACGTGGGACAACGTGGGACACCGTTGGACACCGTGGGACACCGTTGGACACCGTTGGACATCGTGGGACACCGTGGGACAACGTGGGACAACGTGGGACAACGTGGGACAACGTGGGACAACGTGGGACAACGTGGGACAACGTGGGACAACGTGGGACATCGTGGGACAACGTGGGACAACGTGGGACAACGTGGGACAACGTGGGACAACGTGGGACACCGTTGGACAACGTGGGACACCGTTGGACATCGTTGGACACCGTGGGACAACGTGGGACAACGTGGGACAACGTGGGACACCGTTGGACACCGTTGGACATCGTTGGACATCGTTGGACATCGTGGGACAACGTGGGACACCGTTGGACACCGTGGGACACCGTTGGAGACCGTTGGACATCGTTGGACACCGTGGGACAACGTGGGACAACGTGGGACAACGTGGGACAACGTGGGACAACGTGGGACAACGTGGGACAACGTGGGACAACGTGGGACATCGTGGGACAACGTGGGACAACGTGGGACAACGTGGGACAACGTGGGACAACGTGGGACACCGTTGGACAACGTGGGACACCGTTGGACATCGTTGGACACCGTGGGACAACGTGGGACAACGTGGGACAACGTGGGACACCGTTGGACACCGTTGGACATCGTTGGACATCGTTGGACATCGTGGGACACCGTTGGACATCGCTGGACACCGTTGGACATCGTTGGACACCGTGGGACAACGTGGGACAACGTAGGACAACGTGGGACAACGTGGGACAACGTGGGACACCGTTGGACACCGTTGGACATCGTTGGACAACATGGGACAACGTGGGACAACGTGGGACAACGTGGGACAACGTGGGACATCGTGGGACACCGTTGGACACCGTAGGACACCGTTGGACACCGTTGGACATCGTTGGACACCGTGGGACAACGTGGGACAACGTGGGACAACGTGGGACAACGTGGGACAACGTGGGACAACGTGGGACAACGTGGGACAACTTGGGACAACGTGGGACAACGTGGGACAACGTGGGACATCGTGGGACAACGTGGGACAACGTGGGACAACGTGGGACACCGTTGGACATCGTTGGACAACATGGGACAACGTGGGACAACGTGGGACAACGTGGGACAACGTGGGACAACGTGGGACACCGTTGGACACCGTGGGACACCGTTGGACACCGTTGGACATCGTTGGACACCGTGGGACAACGTGGGACAACGTGGGACAACGTGGGACAACGTGGGATAACGTGGGACAACGTGGGACAACGTGGGACAACGTGGGACAACGTGGGACATCGTGGGACAACGTGGGACAACGTGGAACAACGTGGGACAACGTGGGACATCGTTGGACACCGTTGGACACCGTGGGACAACGTGGGACTACGTGGGACAACGTGGGACAACGTTGGACACCGTTGGACAACGTGGGACACCGTTGGACATCGTTGGACACCGTGGGACAACGTGGGACAACGTGGGACAACGTGGGACAACGTGGGACACCGTTGGACACCGTTGGACATCGTTGGACACCGTTGGACACCGTGGGACAACGTGGGACAACGTGGGACAACGTGGGACAACGTGGGACAACGTGGGACAACGTGGGACAAAGTGGGACAACGTGGGACAACGTGGGACAACGTGGGACAACGTGGGACAACGTGGGACAACGTGGGACAACGTGGGACAACGTGGGACATCGTGGGACAACGTGGGACAACGTGGGACAACGTGGGACAACGTGGGACAACGTTGGACACCGTTGGACATCGTTGGACACCGTGGGACAACGTGGGACAACGTGGGACAACGTGGGACAACGTGGGACAACGTGGGACAACGTGGGACAACGTGGGACAACGTGGGACAACGTGGGACAACGTGGGACAACGTGGGACAACGTGGGACAACGTGGGACAACGTGGGACAACGTGGGACACCGTTGGACACCGTGGGACACCGTTGGACACCGTTGGACATCGTTGGACACCGTGGGACAACGTGGGACAACGTGGGACAACGTGGGACAACGTGGGACAACGTGGGACAACGTGGGACAACGTGGGACAACGTGGGACATCGTGGGACAACGTGGGACAACGTGGGACAACGTGGGACAACGTGGGACAACGTGGGACACCGTTGGACAACGTGGGACACCGTTGGACATCGTTGGACACCGTGGGACAACGTGGGACAACGTGGGACAACGTGGGACACCGTTGGACACCGTTGGACATCGTTGGACATCGTTGGACATCGTGGGACACCGTTGGACATCGCTGGACACCGTTGTACATCGTTGGACACCGTGGGACAACGTGGGACAACGTGGGACAACGTGGGACAACGTGGGACAACGTGGGACAACGTGGGACAACGTGGGACAACGTGGGGCAACGTGGGACAACGTGGGACATCGTGGGACAACGTGGGACAACGAGGGACAACGTGGGACAACGTGGGACAACGTGGGACACCGTTGGACATCGTTGGACACCGTGGGACAACGTGGGACAACGTGGGACAACGTGGGACACCGTTGGACACCGTTGGACATCGTTGGACATCGTTGGACACCGTGGGACAACGTGGGACAACGTGGGACAACGTGGGACAACGTGGGACAACGTGGGACAACGTGGGACAACGTGGGACAACGTGGGACAACGTGGGACACCGTTGGACATCGTTGGACACCGTGGGACAACGTGGGACAACGTGGGACAACGTGGGACATCGTTGGACACCGTTGGACACCGTTGGACACCGTTGGACACCGTTGGACATCGGTGGACATCGTGGGACACCGTTGGACACCGTGGGACAACGTGGGACAACGTGGGACAACGTGGGACACCGTTGGACACCGTTGGACATCGTTGGACATCGTTGGACATCGTGGGACACCGTTGGACAACGTGGGACAACGTGGGACAACGTGGGACAACGTGGGACACCGTTGGACAACGTGGGACACCGTTGGACATCGTTGGACACCGTGGGACAACGTGGGACAACGTGGGACAACGTGGGACAACGTGGGACACCGTTGGACACCGTTGGACATCGTTGGACACCGTTGGACACCGTGGGACAACGTGGGACAACGTGGGACAACGTGGGACAACGTGGGACAACGTGGGACAACGTGGGACAACGTGGGACAACGTGGGACAACGTGGGACAACGTGGGACAACGTGGGACAACGTGGGACAACGTGGGACAACGTGGGACAACGTGGGACATCGTGGGACAACGTGGGACAACGTGGGACAACGTGGGACAACGTGGGACAACGTGGGACAACGTGGGACAACGTGGGACAACGTGGGACAACGTGGGACATCGTGGGACAACGTGGGACAACGTGGGACAACGTGGGACAACGTGGGACAACGTGGGACACCGTTGGACATCGTTGGACACCGTGGGACAACGTGGGACAACGTGGGACAACGTGGGACACCGTTGGACACCGTTGGACACCGTTGGACACCGTTGGACATCGTTGGACACCGTGGGACAACGTGGGACAACGTGGGACAACGTGGGAAACCATGGAACAACGTGGGACAACGTGGGACACCGTTGGACATCGTTGGACAACGTGGGACAACGTGGGACAACGTGGGACAACGTGGGACAACGTGGGACAACGTGGGACACCGTTGGACACCGTGGGACACCGTTGGACACCGTTGGACATCGTTGGATACCGTGGGACAACGTGGGACAACGTGGGACAACGTGGGACAACGTGGGACAACGTGGGACAACGTGGGACAACGTGGGACAACGTGGGACATCGTGGGACAACGTGGGACAACGTGGGACAACGTGGGACAACGTGGGACAACGTGGGACACCGTTGGACAACGTGGGACACCGTTGGACATCGTTGGACACCGTGGGACAACGTGGGACAACGTGGGACAACGTGGGACACCGTTGGACACCGTTGGACATCGTTGGACATCGTTGGACATCGTGGGACACCGTTGGACATCGCTGGACACCGTTGGACATCGTTGGACACCGTGGGACAACGTGGGACAACGTAGGACAACGTGGGACAACGTGGGACAACGTGGGACACCGTTGGACACCGTTGGACATCGTTGGACAACATGGGACAACGTGGGACAACGTGGGACAACGTGGGACAACGTGGGACAACGTGGGACACCGTTGGACACCGTGGGACACCGTTGGACACCGTTGGACATCGTTGGACACCGTGGGACAACGTGGGACAACGTGGGACAACGTGGGACAACGTGGGACAACGTGGGACAACGTGGGACAACGTGGGACAACTTGGGACAACGTGGGACAACGTGGGACACCGTTGGACACCGTGGGACACCGTTGGAGACCGTTGGACATCGTTGGACACCGTGGGACAACGTGGGACAACGTGGGACAACGTGGGACAACGTGGGACAACGTGGGACAACGTGGGACAACGTGGGACAACGTGGGACATCGTGGGACAACGTGGGACAACGTGGGACAACGTGGGACAACGTGGGACAACGTGGGACACCGTTGGACATCGTTGGACACCGTGGGACAACGTGGGACAACGTGGGACAACGTGGGACACCGTTGGACACCGTTGGACATCGTTGGACATCGTTGGACATCGTGGGACACCGTTGGACATCGCTGGACACCGTTGGACATCGTTGGACACCGTGGGACAACGTGGGACAACGTAGGACAACGTGGGACAACGTGGGACAACGTGGGACACCGTTGGACACCGTTGGACATCGTTGGACAACATGGGACAACGTGGGACAACGTGGGACAACGTGGGACAACGTGGGACAACGTG
Source organism: Bombus terrestris (assembly GCF_910591885.1). NCBI lineage: Eukaryota > Metazoa > Arthropoda > Insecta > Hymenoptera > Apidae > Bombus > Bombus terrestris. The sequence continues at coordinate 82,580 of NW_025963679.1, forward strand.
GGACACCGTTGGACACCGTGGGACACCGTGGGACACCGTTGGACACCGTTGGACATCGTTGGACACCGTGGGACAACGTGGGACAACGTGGGACAACGTGGGACAACGTGGGACAACGTGGGACAACGTGGGACAACGTGGGACAACTTGGGACAACGTGGGACAACGTGGGACACCGTTGGACACCGTGGGACACCGTTGGAGACCGTTGGACATCGTTGGACACCGTGGGACAACGTGGGACAACGTGGGACAACGTGGGACAACGTGGGACAACGTGGGACAACGTGGGACAACGTGGGACAACGTGGGACATCGTGGGACAACGTGGGACAACGTGGGACAACGTGGGACAACGTGGGACAACGTGGGACACCGTTGGACAACGTGGGACACCGTTGGACATCGTTGGACACCGTGGGACAACGTGGGACAACGTGGGACAACGTGGGACACCGTTGGACACCGTTGGACATCGTTGGACATCGTTGGACATCGTGGGACACCGTTGGACATCGCTGGACACCGTTGGACATCGTTGGACACCGTGGGACAACGTGGGACAACGTAGGACAACGTGGGACAACGTGGGACAACGTGGGACACCGTTGGACACCGTTGGACATCGTTGGACAACATGGGACAACGTGGGACAACGTGGGACAACGTGGGACAACGTGGGACATCGTGGGACACCGTTGGACACCGTAGGACACCGTTGGACACCGTTGGACATCGTTGGACACCGTGGGACAACGTGGGACAACGTGGGACAACGTGGGACAACGTGGGACAACGTGGGACAACGTGGGACAACGTGGGACAACTTGGGACAACGTGGGACAACGTGGGACAACGTGGGACATCGTGGGACAACGTGGGACAACGTGGGACAACGTGGGACACCGTGGGACATCGTTGGACAACATGGGACAACGTGGGACAACGTGGGACAACGTGGGACAACGTGGGACAACGTGGGACACCGTTGGACACCGTGGGACACCGTTGGACACCGTTGGACATCGTTGGACACCGTGGGACAACGTGGGACAACGTGGGACAACGTGGGACAACGTGGGACAACGTGGGACAACGTGGGACAACGTGGGACAACGTGGGACAACGTGGGACATCGTGGGACAACGTGGGACAACGTGGAACAACGTGGGACAACGTGGGACATCGTTGGACACCGTTGGACACCGTGGGACAACGTGGGACTACGTGGGACAACGTGGGACAACGTTGGACACCGTTGGACAACGTGGGACACCGTTGGACATCGTTGGACACCGTGGGACAACGTGGGACAACGTGGGACAACGTGGGACAACGTGGGACACCGTTGGACACCGTTGGACATCGTTGGACACCGTTGGACACCGTGGGACAACGTGGGACAACGTGGGACAACGTGGGACAACGTGGGACAACGTGGGACAACGTGGGACAAAGTGGGACAACGTGGGACAACGTGGGACAACGTGGGACAACGTGGGACAACGTGGGACAACGTGGGACAACGTGGGACAACGTGGGACATCGTGGGACAACGTGGGACAACGTGGGACAACGTGGGACAACGTGGGACAACGTTGGACACCGTTGGACATCGTTGGACACCGTGGGACAACGTGGGACAACGTGGGACAACGTGGGACAACGTGGGACAACGTGGGACAACGTGGGACAACGTGGGACAACGTGGGACAACGTGGGACAACGTGGGACAACGTGGGACAACGTGGGACAACGTGGGACAACGTGGGACAACGTGGGACAACGTGGGACACCGTTGGACACCGTGGGACACCGTTGGACACCGTTGGACATCGTTGGACACCGTGGGACAACGTGGGACAACGTGGGACAACGTGGGACAACGTGGGACAACGTGGGACAACGTGGGACAACGTGGGACAACGTGGGACATCGTGGGACAACGTGGGACAACGTGGGACAACGTGGGACAACGTGGGACAACGTGGGACACCGTTGGACAACGTGGGACACCGTTGGACATCGTTGGACACCGTGGGACAACGTGGGACAACGTGGGACAACGTGGGACACCGTTGGACACCGTTGGACATCGTTGGACATCGTTGGACATCGTGGGACACCGTTGGACATCGCTGGACACCGTTGTACATCGTTGGACACCGTGGGACAACGTGGGACAACGTGGGACAACGTGGGACAACGTGGGACAACGTGGGACAACGTGGGACAACGTGGGACAACGTGGGGCAACGTGGGACAACGTGGGACATCGTGGGACAACGTGGGACAACGAGGGACAACGTGGGACAACGTGGGACAACGTGGGACACCGTTGGACATCGTTGGACACCGTGGGACAACGTGGGACAACGTTGGACAACGTGGGACACCGTTGGACACCGTTGGACATCGTTGGACATCGTTGGACACCGTGGGACAACGTGGGACAACGTGGGACAACGTGGGACAACGTGGGACAACGTGGGACAACGTGGGACAACGTGGGACAACGTGGGACAACGTGGGACACCGTTGGACATCGTTGGACACCGTGGGACAACGTGGGACAACGTGGGACAACGTGGGACATCGTTGGACACCGTTGGACACCGTTGGACACCGTTGGACACCGTTGGACATCGGTGGACATCGTGGGACACCGTTGGACACCGTGGGACAACGTGGGACAACGTGGGACAACGTGGGACACCGTTGGACACCGTTGGACATCGTTGGACATCGTTGGACATCGTGGGACACCGTTGGACAACGTGGGACAACGTGGGACAACGTGGGACAACGTGGGACAACGTGCGACAACGTGGGACAACGTGGGACAACGTGGGACACCGTTGGACATCGTTGGACACCGTGGGACAACGTGGGACAACGTGGGACAACGTGGGACATCGTTGGACACCGTTGGACACCGTTGGACATCGTTGGACACCGTGGGACAACGTGGGACAACGTGGGACAACGTGGGACAACGTGGGACAACGTCGGACAACGTGGGACAACGTGGGACAATGTGGGACAACGTGGGACAACGTGGGACAACGTGGGACAACGTGGGACAACGTGGGACAACGTGGGACACCGTTGGACACCGTGGGACACCGTTGGACACCGTTGGACATCGTTGGACACCGTGGGACAACGTGGGACAACGTGGGACAACGTGGGACAACGTGGGACAACGTGGGACAACGTGGGACACCGTTGGACATCGTTGGACACCGTGGGACAACGTGGGACAACGTGGGACAACGTGGGACAACGTGGGACAACGTGGGACACCGTTGGACACCGTGGGACACCGTTGGACACCGTTGGACATCGTTGGACACCGTGGGACAACGTGGGACAACGTGGGACAACGTGGGACAACGTGGGACAACGTGGGACAACGTGGGACAACGTGGGACACCGTTGGACACCGTGGGACACCGTTGGACACCGTTGGACATCGTTGGACACCGTGGGACAACGTGGGACAACGTGGGACAACGTGGGACAACGTGGGACAACGTGGGACAACGTGGGACAACGTGGGACAACGTGGGACAACGTGGGACAACGTGGGACATCGTGGGACAACGTGGGACAACGTGGGACAACGTGGGACAACGTGGGACACCGTTGGACAACGTGGGACACCGTGGGACATCGTTGGACACCGTGGGACAACGTGGGACAACGTGGGACCACGTGGGACAACGTGGGACAACGTGGGACAACGTGGGACAACGTGGGACAACGTGGGACAACGTTGGACATCGTTGGACATCATTGGACACCGTGGGACAACGTGGGACAACGTGGGACAACGTGGGACAACGTGGGACAACGTGGGACAACGTGGGACAACGTGGGACAACGTTGGACACCGTTGGACATCGTTGGACACCGTGGGACAACGTGGGACAACGTGGGACAACGTGGGACAACGTGGGACAACGTGGGACAACGTGGGACAACGTGGGACAACTTGGGACAAC
>NW_025963680.1:0-85740 GCF_910591885.1 Bombus terrestris
GGGACAACGTGGGACAACGTGGGACAACGTGGGACAACGTGGGACACCGTTGGACATCGTTGGACACCGTGGGACACCGTGGGACAACGTGGGACAACGTGGGACAACGTGGGACAACGTGGGACAACGTGGGAAACCATGGAACAACGTGGGACAACGTGGGACACCGTTGGACATCGTTGGACATCGTTGGACACCGTTGGACATCGTTGGACACCGTTGGACATCGTTGGACATCGTTGGACATCGTGGGACACCGTTGGACATCGTTGGACATCGTTGGACACCGTTGGACATCGTTGGACATCGTTGGACATCGTTGGACACCGTTGGACACCGTTGGACACCGTTGGACATCGTTGGACACCGTGGGACAACGTGGGACAACGTGGGACAACGTGGGACAACGTGGGACAACGTGGGACAACGTGGGACATCGTGGGACAACGTGGGACAACGTGGGACAACGTGGGACAACGTGGGACATCGTTGGACACCGTTGGACATCGTTGGACACCGTTGGACATCGTTGGACATCGTTGGACATCGTGGGACACCGTTGGACATCGTTGGACATCGTTGGACACCGTTGGACATCGTTGGACATCGTTGGACATCGTTGGACACCGTTGGACACCGTTGGACACCGTTGGACATCGTTGGACACCGTGGGACAACGTGGGACAACGTGGGACAACGTGGGACAACGTGGGACAACGTGGGACATCGTGGGACAACGTGGGACAACGTGGGACAACGTGGGACAACGTGGGACAACGTGGGACACCGTTGGACACCGTGGGACACCGTTGGACACCGTTGGACATCGTTGGACACCGTGGGACAACGTGGGACAACGTGGGACAACGTGGGACATCGTGGGACAACGTGGGACAACGTGGGACAACGTGGGACAACGTGGGACATCGTGGGACAACGTGGGACAACGTGGGACAACGTGGGACATCGTGGGACAACGTGGGACAACGTGGGACAACGTGGGACAAAGTGGGACAACGTGGGACAACGTGGGACAACGTGGGACACCGTTGGACATCGTTGGACAACGTGGGACAACGTGGGACAACGTGGGACATCGTGGGACAACGTGGGACAACGTGGGACAACGTGGGACAACGTGGGACATCGTGGGACAACGTGGGACAACGTGGGACAACGTGGGACATCGTGGGACAACGTGGGAAACCATGGAACAACGTGGGACAACGTGGGACACCGTTGGACATCGTTGGACATCGTTGGACACCGTGGGACAACGTGGGACAACGTGGGACAACGTGGGACAACGTCGGACAACGTGGGACAACGTGGGACAACGTGGGACAACGTGGGACAACGTGGGACAACGTGGGACAACGTGGGACAACGTGGGACAACGTGGGACAACGTGGGACATCGTGGGACAACGTGGGACAACGTGGGACAACGTGGGACAACGTGGGACAACGTGGGACAACGTGGGACAACGTGGGACAACGTGGGACATCGTGGGACAACGTGGGACAACGTGGGACAACGTGGGACAACGTGGGACAACGTGGGACAACGTGGGACAACGTGGGACAACGTGGGACACCGTTGGACATCGTTGGACAACGTGGGACAACGTGGGACAACGTGGGACAACGTGGGACAACGTGGGACAACGTGGGACACCGTTGGACACCGTTGGACATCGTTGGACACCGTGGGACAACGTGGGACAACGTGGGACAACGTGGGACAACGTGGGACAACGTGGGACAACGTGGGACAACGTGGGACAACGTGGGACAACGTGGGACAACGTGGGACATCGTGGGACAACGTGGGACAACGTGGGACAACGTGGGACATCGTGGGACAACGTGGGACAACGTGGGACAACGTGGGACACCGTTGGACACCGTTGGACACCGTTGGACACCGTTGGACATCGTTGGACACCGTGGGACAACGTGGGACACCGTGGGACAACGTGGGACAACGTGGGACAACGTGGGACAACGTGGGACATCGTGGGACAACGTGGGACAACGTGGGACAACGTGGGACAACGTGGGACAACGTGGGACACCGTTGGACACCGTGGGACACCGTTGGACACCGTTGGACATCGTTGGACACCGTGGGACAACGTGGGACAACGTGGGACAACGTGGGACATCGTGGGACAACGTGGGACAACGTGGGACAACGTGGGACAACGTGGGACAACGTGGGACACCGTTGGACACCGTTGGACATCGTTGGACACCGTGGGACAACGTGGGACAACGTGGGACAACGTGGGACAACGTGGGACAACGTGGGACAACGTGGGACATCGTGGGACAACGTGGGACAACGTGGGACAACGTGGGACAACGTGGGACATCGTTGGACACCGTTGGACATCGTTGGACACCGTTGGACATCGTTGGACATCGTTGGACATCGTGGGACACCGTTGGACATCGTTGGACATCGTTGGACACCGTTGGACATCGTTGGACATCGTTGGACATCGTTGGACACCGTTGGACACCGTTGGACACCGTTGGACATCGTTGGACACCGTGGGACAACGTGGGACAACGTGGGACAACGTGGGACAACGTGGGACAACGTGGGACATCGTGGGACAACGTGGGACAACGTGGGACAACGTGGGACAACGTGGGACAACGTGGGACACCGTTGGACACCGTGGGACACCGTTGGACACCGTTGGACATCGTTGGACACCGTGGGACAACGTGGGACAACGTGGGACAACGTGGGACATCGTGGGACAACGTGGGACAACGTGGGACAACGTGGGACAACGTGGGACATCGTGGGACAACGTGGGACAACGTGGGACAACGTGGGACATCGTGGGACAACGTGGGACAACGTGGGACAACGTGGGACAAAGTGGGACAACGTGGGACAACGTGGGACAACGTGGGACACCGTTGGACATCGTTGGACAACGTGGGACAACGTGGGACAACGTGGGACATCGTGGGACAACGTGGGACAACGTGGGACAACGTGGGACAACGTGGGACATCGTGGGACAACGTGGGACAACGTGGGACAACGTGGGACATCGTGGGACAACGTGGGAAACCATGGAACAACGTGGGACAACGTGGGACACCGTTGGACATCGTTGGACATCGTTGGACACCGTGGGACAACGTGGGACAACGTGGGACAACGTGGGACAACGTCGGACAACGTGGGACAACGTGGGACAACGTGGGACAACGTGGGACAACGTGGGACAACGTGGGACAACGTGGGACAACGTGGGACAACGTGGGACATCGTGGGACAACGTGGGACAACGTGGGACAACGTGGGACAACGTGGGACAACGTGGGACAACGTGGGACAACGTGGGACAACGTGGGACATCGTGGGACAACGTGGGACAACGTGGGACAACGTGGGACAACGTGGGACAACGTGGGACAACGTGGGACAACGTGGGACAACGTGGGACACCGTTGGACATCGTTGGACAACGTGGGACAACGTGGGACAACGTGGGACAACGTGGGACAACGTGGGACAACGTGGGACACCGTTGGACACCGTTGGACATCGTTGGACACCGTGGGACAACGTGGGACAACGTGGGACAACGTGGGACAACGTGGGACAACGTGGGACAACGTGGGACAACGTGGGACAACGTGGGACAACGTGGGACAACGTGGGACATCGTGGGACAACGTGGGACAACGTGGGACAACGTGGGACATCGTGGGACAACGTGGGACAACGTGGGACAACGTGGGACACCGTTGGACACCGTTGGACACCGTTGGACACCGTTGGACATCGTTGGACACCGTGGGACAACGTGGGACAACGTGGGACAACGTGGGACAACGTGGGACAACGTGGGACAACGTGGGACATCGTGGGACAACGTGGGACAACGTGGGACAACGTGGGACAACGTGGGACAACGTGGGACACCGTTGGACACCGTGGGACACCGTTGGACACCGTTGGACATCGTTGGACACCGTGGGACAACGTGGGACAACGTGGGACAACGTGGGACATCGTGGGACAACGTGGGACAACGTGGGACAACGTGGGACAACGTGGGACATCGTGGGACAACGTGGGACAACGTGGGACAACGTGGGACATCGTGGGACAACGTGGGACAACGTGGGACAACGTGGGACAACGTGGGACAACGTGGGACACCGTTGGACACCGTTGGACACCGTTGGACACCGTTGGACATCGTTGGACACCGTGGGACAACGTGGGACAACGTGGGACAACGTGGGAAACCATGGAACAACGTGGGACAACGTGGGACACCGTTGGACATCGTTGGACATCGTTGGACACCGTGGGACAACGTGGGACAACGTGGGACAACGTGGGACAACGTCGGACAACGTGGGACAACGTGGGACATCGTGGGACAACGTGGGACAACGTGGGACAACGTGGGACAACGTGGGACAACGTGGGACACCGTTGGACACCGTGGGACACCGTTGGACACCGTTGGACATCGTTGGACACCGTGGGACAACGTGGGACAACGTGGGACAACGTGGGACAACGTGGGACATCGTGGGACAACGTGGGACAACGTGGGACAACGTGGGACAACGTGGGACATCGTGGGACAACGTGGGACAACGTGGGACAACGTGGGACATCGTGGGACAACGTGGGACAACGTGGGACAACGTGGGACAACGTGGGACAACGTGGGACACCGTTGGACACCGTTGGACACCGTTGGACACCGTTGGACATTGTTGGACACCGTGGGACAACGTGGGACAACGTGGGACAACGTGGGAAACCATGGAACAACGTGGGACAACGTGGGACACCGTTGGACATCGTTGGACAGCGTGGGACACGGTGGGACAACGTGGGACAACGTGGGACAACGTGGGACAACGTCGGACAACGTGGGACAACGTGGGACAACGTGGGACAACGTGGGACAACGTGGGACAACGTGGGACAACGTGGGACAACGTGGGACAACGTGGGACAACGTGGGACAACGTGGGACAACGTGGGACAACGTGGGACAACGTGGGACAACGTGGGACATCGTTGGACACCGTTGGACACCGTGGGACAACGTGGGACAACGTGGGACAACGTGGGACAACGTGGGACAACGTGGGACAACGTGGGACAACGTGGGACAACGTGGGACAACGTGGGACAACGTGGGACAACGTGGGACAACGTGGGACACCGTTGGACATCGTTGGACAACGTGGGACAACGTGGGACAACGTGGGACAACGTGGGACAACGTGGGACAACGTGGGACACCGTTGGACACCGTTGGACATCGTTGGACACCGTGGGACAACGTGGGACAACGTGGGACAACGTGGGACATCGTGGGACAACGTGGGACAACGTGGGACAACGTGGGACAACGTGGGACATCGTGGGACAACGTGGGACAACGTGGGACAACGTGGGACATCGTGGGACAACGTGGGACAACGTGGGACAACGTGGGACAACGTGGGACAACGTGGGACACCGTTGGACACCGTTGGACACCGTTGGACACCGTTGGACATCGTTGGACACCGTGGGACAACGTGGGACAACGTGGGACAACGTGGGAAACCATGGAACAACGTGGGACAACGTGGGACACCGTTGGACATCGTTGGACATCGTTGGACACCGTGGGACAACGTGGGACAACGTGGGACAACGTGGGACAACGTCGGACAACGTGGGACAACGTGGGACAACGTGGGACAACGTGGGACAACGTGGGACAACGTGGGACAACGTGGGACATCGTGGGACAACGTGGGACAACGTGGGACAACGTGGGACAACGTGGGACAACGTGGGACAACGTGGGACAACGTGGGACAACGTGGGACATCGTTGGACACCGTTGGACACCGTGGGACAACGTGGGACAACGTGGGACAACGTGGGACAACGTGGGACAACGTGGGACAACGTGGGACAACGTGGGACAACGTGGGACAACGTGGGACATCGTGGGACAACGTGGGACAACGTGGGACAACGTGGGACAACGTGGGACAACATGGGACACCGTTGGACATCGTTGGACACCGTGGGACAACGTGGGACAACGTGGGACAACGTGGGACACCGTTGGACACCGTTGGACACCGTTGGACACCGTTGGACATCGTTGGACACCGTGGGACAACGTGGGACAACGTGGGACAACGTGGGACAACGTGGGACAACGTGGGACAACGTGGGACATCGTGGGACAACGTGGGACAACGTGGGACAACGTGGGACAACGTGGGACAACGTGGGACAACGTGGGACATCGTTGGACACCGTTGGACACCGTGGGACAACGTGGGACAACGTGGGACAACGTGAGACAACGTGGGACAACGTGGGACAACGTGGGACAACGTGGGACAACGTGGGACAACGTGGGACAACGTCGGACAACGTGGGACAACGTGGGACATCGTGGGACAACGTGGGACAACGTGGGACAACGTGGGACAACGTGGGACAACGTGGGACACCGTTGGACACCGTGGGACACCGTTGGACACCGTTGGACATCGTTGGACACCGTGGGACAACGTGGGACAACGTGGGACAACGTGGGACAACGTGGGACATCGTGGGACAACGTGGGACAACGTGGGACAACGTGGGACAACGTGGGACATCGTGGGACAACGTGGGACAACGTGGGACAACGTGGGACATCGTGGGACAACGTGGGACAACGTGGGACAACGTGGGACAACGTGGGACAACGTGGGACACCGTTGGACACCGTTGGACACCGTTGGACACCGTTGGACATCGTTGGACACCGTGGGACAACGTGGGACAACGTGGGACAACGTGGGAAACCATGGAACAACGTGGGACAACGTGGGACACCGTTGGACATCGTTGGACATCGTTGGACACCGTGGGACAACGTGGGACAACGTGGGACAACGTGGGACAACGTCGGACAACGTGGGACAACGTGGGACAACGTGGGACAACGTGGGACAACGTGGGACAACGTGGGACAACGTGGGACAACGTGGGACAACGTGGGACAACGTGGGACATCGTGGGACAACGTGGGACAACGTGGGACAACGTGGGACAACGTGGGACATCGTTGGACACCGTTGGACACCGTGGGACAACGTGGGACAACGTGGGACAACGTGGGACAACGTGGGACAACGTGGGACAACGTCGGACAACGTGGGACAACGTGGGACAACGTGGGACAACGTGGGACAACGTGGGACAACGTGGGACACCGTTGGACATCGTTGGACACCGTGGGACAACGTGGGACAACGTGGGACAACGTGGGACAACGTCGGACAACGTGGGACAACGTGGGACAACGTGGGACAACGTGGGACAATGTGGGACAACGTGGGACAACGTGGGACAACGTGGGACAACGTGGGACAACGTGGGACATCGTGGGACAACGTGGGACAACGTGGGACAACGTGGGACAACGTGGGACAACGTGGGACAACGTGGGACAACGTGGGACAACGTGGGACATCGTGGGACAACGTGGGACAACGTGGGACAACGTGGGACAACGTGGGACAACGTGGGACAACGTGGGACAACGTGGGACAACGTGGGACACCGTTGGACAACGTTGGACAACGTGGGACAACGTGGGACAACGTGGGACAACGTGGGACAACGTGGGACAACGTGGGACACCGTTGGACACCGTTGGACATCGTTGGACACCGTGGGACAACGTGGGACAACGTGGGACAACGTGGGACAACGTGGGACAACGTGGGACAACGTGGGACAACGTGGGACAACGTGGGACAACGTGGGACAACGTGGGACATCGTGGGACAACGTGGGACAACGTGGGACAACGTGGGACATCGTGGGACAACGTGGGACAACGTGGGACAACGTGGGACACCGTTGGACACCGTTGGACACCGTTGGACACCGTTGGACATCGTTGCACACCGTGGGACAACGTGGGACAACGTGGGACAACGTGGGACAACGTGGGACAACGTGGGACAACGTGGGACATCGTGGCACAACGTGGGACAACGTGGGACAACGTGGGACAACGTGGGACAACGTGGGACACCGTTGGACACCGTGGGACACCGTTGGACACCGTTGGACATCGTTGGACACCGTGGGACAACGTGGGACAACGTGGGACAACGTGGGACATCGTGGGACAACGTGGGACAACGTGGGACAACGTGGGACAACGTGGGACATCGTGGGACAACGTGGGACAACGTGGGACAACGTGGGACATCGTGGGACAACGTGGGACAACGTGGGACAACGTGGGACAACGTGGGACAACGTGGGACACCGTTGGACACCGTTGGACACCGTTGGACACCGTGGGACATCGTTGGACACCGTGGGACAACGTGGGACAACGTGGGACAACGTGGGAAACCATGGAACAACGTGGGACAACGTGGGACACCGTTGGACATCGTTGGACATCGTTGGACACCGTGGGACAACGTGGGACAACGTGGGACAACGTGGGACAACGTCGGACAACGTGGGACAACGTGGAACATCGTGGGACAACGTGGGACAACGTGGGACAACGTGGGACAACGTGGGACAACGTGGGACACCGTTGGACACCGTGGGACACCGTTGGACACCGTTGGACATCGTTGGACACCGTGGGACAACGTGGGACAACGTGGGACAACGTGGGACAACGTGGGACATCGTGGGACAACGTGGGACAACGTGGGACAACGTGGGACAACGTGGGACATCGTGGGACAACGTGGGACAACGTGGGACAACGTGGGACATCGTGGGACAACGTGGGACAACGTGGGACAACGTGGGACAACGTGGGACAACGTGGGACACCGTTGGACACCGTTGGACACCGTTGGACACCGTTGGACATTGTTGGACACCGTGGGACAACGTGGGACAACGTGGGACAACGTGGGAAACCATGGAACAACGTGGGACAACGTGGGACACCGTTGGACATCGTTGGACATCGTGGGACACCGTGGGACAACGTGGGACAACGTGGGACAACGTGGGACAACGTGGGACAACGTGGGACAACGTGGGACAACGTGGGACAACGTGGGACAACGTGGGACAACGTGGGACAACGTGGGACAACGTGGGACAACGTGGGACAACGTGGGACATCGTGGGACAACGTGGGACAACGTGGGACAACGTGGGACAACGTGGGACATCGTTGGACACCGTTGGACACCGTGGGACAACGTGGGACAACGTGGGACAACGTGGGACAACGTGGGACAACGTGGGACAACGTGGGACAACGTGGGACAACGTGGGACAACGTGGGACAACGTGGGACAACGTGGGACACCGTTGGACATCGTTGGACAACGTGGGACAACGTGGGACAACGTGGGACAACGTGGGACAACGTGGGACAACGTGGGACACCGTTGGACACCGTTGGACATCGTTGGACACCGTGGGACAACGTGGGACAACGTGGGACAACGTGGGACATCGTGGGACAACGTGGGACAACGTGGGACAACGTGGGACAACGTGGGACATCGTGGGACAACGTGGGACAACGTGGGACAACGTGGGACATCGTGGGACAACGTGGGACAACGTGGGACAACGTGGGACAACGTGGGACAACGTGGGACACCGTTGCACAGCGTTGGACACCGTTGGACACCGTTGGACATCGTTGGACACCGTGGGACAACGTGGGACAACGTGGGACAACGTGGGAAACCATGGAACAACGTGGGACAACGTGGGACACCGTTGGACATCGTTGGACATCGTTGGACACCGTGGGACAACGTGGGACAACGTGGGACAACGTGGGACAACGTCGGACAACGTGGGACAACGTGGGACAACGTGGGACAACGTGGGACAACGTGGGACAACGTGGGACAACGTGGGACATCGTGGGACAACGTGGGACAACGTGGGACAACGTGGGACAACGTGGGACAACGTGGGACAACGTGGGACATCGTTGGACACCGTTGGACACCGTGGGACAACGTGGGACAACGTGGGACAACGTGGGACAACGTGGGACAACGTGGGACAACGTGGGACAACGTGGGACAACGTGGGACATCGTGGGACAACGTGGGACAACGTGGGACAACGTGGGACAACGTGGGACAACATGGGACACCGTTGGACATCGTTGGACACCGTGGGACAACGTGGGACAACGTGGGACAACGTGGGACACCGTTGGACACCGTTGGACACCGTTGGACACCGTTGGACATCGTTGGACACCGTGGGACAACGTGGGACAACGTGGGACAACGTGGGACAACGTGGGACAACGTGGGACAACGTGGGACAACGTGGGACATCGTGGGACAACGTGGGACAACGTGGGACAACGTGGGACAACGTGGGACAACGTGGGACAACGTGGGACATCGTTGGACACCGTTGGACACCGTGGGACAACGTGGGACAACGTGGGACAACGTGAGACAACGTGGGACAACGTGGGACAACGTGGGACAACGTGGGACAACGTGGGACAACGTGGGACAACGTCGGACAACGTGGGACAACGTGGGACATCGTGGGACAACGTGGGACAACGTGGGACAACGTGGGACAACGTGGGACAACGTGGGACACCGTTGGACACCGTGGGACACCGTTGGACACCGTTGGACATCGTTGGACACCGTGGGACAACGTGGGACAACGTGGGACAACGTGGGACAACGTGGGACATCGTGGGACAACGTGGGACAACGTGGGACAACGTGGGACAACGTGGGACATCGTGGGACAACGTGGGACAACGTGGGACAACGTGGGACATCGTGGGACAACGTGGGACAACGTGGGACAACGTGGGACAACGTGGGACAACGTGGGACACCGTTGGACACCGTTGGACACCGTTGGACACCGTTGGACATCGTTGGACACCGTGGGACAACGTGGGACAACGTGGGACAACGTGGGAAACCATGGAACAACGTGGGACAACGTGGGACACCGTTGGACATCGTTGGACATCGTTGGACACCGTGGGACAACGTGGGACAACGTGGGACAACGTGGGACAACGTCGGACAACGTGGGACAACGTGGGACAACGTGGGACAACGTGGGACAACGTGGGACAACGTGGGACAACGTGGGACAACGTGGGACAACGTGGGACAACGTGGGACATCGTGGGACAACGTGGGACAACGTGGGACAACGTGGGACAACGTGGGACATCGTTGGACACCGTTGGACACCGTGGGACAACGTGGGACAACGTGGGACAACGTGGGACAACGTGGGACAACGTGGGACAACGTGGGACAACGTGGGACAACGTGGGACAACGTGGGACAACGTGGGACAACGTGGGACAACGTGGGACACCGTTGGACATCGTTGGACAACGTGGGACAACGTGGGACAACGTGGGACACCGTTGGACACCGTTGGACACCGTTGGACACCGTTGGACATCGTTGGACACCGTGGGACAACGTGGGACAACGTGGGACAACGTGGGAAACCATGGAACAACGTGGGACAACGTGGGACACCGTTGGACATCGTTGGACATCGTTGGACACCGTGGGACAACGTGGGACAACGTGGGACAACGTGGGACAACGTGGGACAACGTGGGACAACGTGGGACAACGTGGGACAACGTGGGACAACGTGGGACAACGTGGGACAACGTGGGACATCGTGGGACAACGTGGGACAACGTGGGACAACGTGGGACAACGTGGGACAACGTGGGACAACGTGGGACATCGTTGGACACCGTTGGACACCGTGGGACAACGTGGGACAACGTGGGACAAGGTGAGACAACGTGGGACAACGTGGGACAACGTGGGACAACGTGGGACAACGTGGGACAACGTGGGACAACGTGGGACAACGTGGGACAACGTGGGACAACGTGGGACATCGTGGGACAACGTGGGACAACGTGGGACAACGTGGGACAACGTGGGACAACATGGGACACCGTTGGACATCGTTGGACACCGTGGGACAACGTGGGACAACGTGGGACAACGTGGGACACCGTTGGACACCGTGGGACACCGTTGGACACCGTTGGACATCGTTGGACACCGTGGGACAACGTGGGACAACGTGGGACAACGTGAGACAACGTGGGACAACGTGGGACAACGTGGGACACCGTTGGACATCGTTGGACAACGTTGGACAACGTGGGACAACGTGGGACAACGTGCGACAACGTGGGACAACGTGGGACAACGTGGGACAACGTGGGACACCGTTGGACAACGTGGGACAACGTGGGACATCGTGGGACAACGTGGGACAACGTGGGACAACGTGGGACACCGTTGGACATCGTTGGACACCGTGGGACACCGTGGGACAACGTGGGACAACGTGGGACAACGTGGGACAACGTGGGAAACCATGGAACAACGTGGGACAACGTGGGACACCGTTGGACATCGTTGGACATCGTTGGACACCGTTGGACATCGTTGGACACCGTTGGACATCGTTGGACATCGTTGGACATCGTGGGACACCGTTGGACATCGTTGGACATCGTTGGACACCGTTGGACATCGTTGGACATCGTTGGACATCGTTGGACACCGTTGGACACCGTTGGACACCGTTGGACATCGTTGGACACCGTGGGACAACGTGGGACAACGTGGGACAACGTGGGACAACGTGGGACAACGTGGGACAACGTGGGACATCGTGGGACAACGTGGGACAACGTGGGACAACGTGGGACAACGTGGGACAACGTGGGACACCGTTGGACACCGTGGGACACCGTTGGACACCGTTGGACATCGTTGGACACCGTTGGACACCGTGGGACACCGTTGGACACCGTTGGACATCGTTGGACACCGTGGGACAACGTGGGACAACGTGGGACAACGTGGGACAACGTGGGACATCGTGGGACAACGTGGGACAACGTGGGACAACGTGGGACAACGTGGGACATCGTGGGACAACGTGGGACAACGTGGGACAACGTGGGACATCGTGGGACAACGTGGGACAACGTGGGACAACGTGGGACAAAGTGGGACAACGTGGGACACCGTTGGACACCGTTGGACACCGTTGGACACCGTTGGACATCGTTGGACACCGTGGGACAACGTGGGACAACGTGGGACAACGTGGGAAACCATGGAACAACGTGGGACAACGTGGGACACCTTTGGACATCGTTGGACATCGTTGGACACCGTGGGACAACGTGGGACAACGTGGGACAACGTGGGACAACGTCGGACAACGTGGGACAACGTGGGACATCGTGGGACAACGTGGGACAACGTGGGACAACGTGGGACAACGTGGGACAACGTGGGACACCGTTGGACACCGTGGGACACCGTTGGACACCGTTGGACATCGTTGGACACCGTGGGACAACGTGGGACAACGTGGGACAACGTGGGACAACGTGGGACATCGTGGGACAACGTGGGACAACGTGGGACAACGTGGGACAACGTGGGACATCGTGGGACAACGTGGGACAACGTGGGACAACGTGGGACATCGTGGGACAACGTGGGACAACGTGGGACAACGTGGGACATCGTGGGACAACGTGGGACAACGTGGGACAACGTGGGACATCGTGGGACAACGTGGGAAACCATGGAACAACGTGGGACAACGTGGGACACCGTTGGACATCGTTGGACATCGTTGGACACCGTGGGACAACGTGGGACAACGTGGGACAACGTGGGACAACGTCGGACAACGTGGGACAACGTGGGACAACGTGGGACAACGTGGGACAACGTGGGACAACGTGGGACAACGTGGGACAACGTGGGACAACGTGGGACAACGTGGGACATCGTGGGACAACGTGGGACAACGTGGGACAACGTGGGACAACGTGGGACAACGTGGGACAACGTGGGACAACGTGGGACAACGTGGGACATCGTGGGACAACGTGGGACAACGTGGGACAACGTGGGACAACGTGGGACAACGTGGGACAACGTGGGACAACGTGGGACAACGTGGGACACCGTTGGACATCGTTGGACAACGTGGGACAACGTGGGACAACGTGGGACAACGTGGGACAACGTGGGACAACGTGGGACACCGTTGGACACCGTTGGACATCGTTGGACACCGTGGGACAACGTGGGACAACGTGGGACAACGTGGGACAACGTGGGACAACGTGGGACAACGTGGGACAACGTGGGACAACGTGGGACAACGTGGGACATCGTGGGACAACGTGGGACAACGTGGGACAACGTGGGACATCGTGGGACAACGTGGGACAACGTGGGACACCGTTGGACACCGTGGGACACCGTTGGACACCGTTGGACATCGTTGGACACCGTGGGACAACGTGGGACAACGTGGGACAACGTGGGACATCGTGGGACAACGTGGGACAACGTGGGACAACGTGGGACAACGTGGGACAACGTGGGACATCGTGGGACAACGTGGGACAACGTGGGACAACGTGGGACATCGTGGGACAACGTGGGACAACGTGGGACAACGTGGGACAACGTGGGACAACGTGGGACACCGTTGGACACCGTTGGACACCGTTGGACACCGTTGGACATCGTTGGACACCGTGGGACAACGTGGGACAACGTGGGACAACGTGGGAAACCATGGAACAACGTGGGACAACGTGGGACACCGTTGGACATCGTTGGACATCGTTGGACACCGTGGGACAACGTGGGACAACGTGGGACAACGTGGGACAACGTCGGACAACGTGGGACAACGTGGGACATCGTGGGAGAACGTGGGACAACGTGGGACAACGTGGGACAACGTGGGACAACGTGGGACACCGTTGGACACCGTGGGACACCGTTGGACACCGTTGGACATCGTTGGACACCGTGGGACAACGTGGGACAACGTGGGACAACGTGGGACAACGTGGGACATCGTGGGACAACGTGGGACAACGTGGGACAACGTGGGACAACGTGGGACAACGTGGGACATCGTGGGACAACGTGGGACAACGTGGGACAACGTGGGACATCGTGGGACAACGTGGGACAACGTGGGACAACGTGGGACAACGTGGGACAACGTGGGACACCGTTGGACACCGTTGGACACCGTTGGACACCGTTGGACATCGTTGGACACCGTGGGACAACGTGGGACAACGTGGGACAACGTGGGAAACCATGGAACAACGTGGGACAACGTGGGACACCGTTGGACATCGTTGGACATCGTTGGACACCGTGGGACAACGTGGGACAACGTGGGACAACGTGGGACAACGTCGGACAACGTGGGACAACGTGGGACAACGTGGGACAACGTGGGACAACGTGGGACAACGTGGGACAACGTGGGACAACGTGGGACAACGTGGGACAACGTGGGACATCGTGGGACAACGTGGGACAACGTGGGACAACGTGGGACAACGTGGGACATCGTTGGACACCGTTGGACACCGTGGGACAACGTGGGACAACGTGGGACAACGTGGGACAACGTGGGACAACGTGGGACAACGTGGGACAACGTGGGACAACGTGGGACAACGTGGGACAACGTGGGACAACGTGGGACAACGTGGGACACCGTTGGACATCGTTGGACAACGTGGGACAACGTGGGACAACGTGGGACAACGTGGGACAACGTGGGACAACGTGGGACAACGTGGGACAACGTGGGACATCGTGGGACAACGTGGGACAACGTGGGACAACGTGGGACAACGTGGGAAACCATGGAACAACGTGGGACAACGTGGGACACCGTTGGACATCGTTGGACAACGTGGGACAACGTGGGACAACGTGGGACAACGTGGGACAACGTGGGACAACGTGGGACACCGTTGGACACCGTGGGACACCGTTGGACACCGTTGGACATCGTTGGACACCGTGGGACAACGCGGGACAACGTGGGACAACGTGGGACAACGTGGGACAACGTGGGACAACGTGGGACAACGTGGGACAACGTGGGACAACGTGGGACAACGTGGGACACCGTTGGACAACGTGGGACACCGTTGGACATCGTTGGACACCGTGGGACACCGTTGGACACCGTTGGACACCGTTGGACACCGTTGGACATCGTTGGACACCGTGGGACAACGTGGGACAACGTGGGACAACGTGGGAAACCATGGAACAACGTGGGACAACGTGGGACACCGTTGGACATCGTTGGACATCGTTGGACACCGTGGGACAACGTGGGACAACGTGGGACAACGTGGGACAACGTGGGACAACGTCGGACAACGTGGGACAACGTGGGACATCGTGGGACAACGTGGGACAACGTGGGACAACGTGGGACAACGTGGGACAACGTGGGACACCGTTGGACACCGTGGGACACCGTTGGACACCGTTGGACATCGTTGGACACCGTGGGACAACGTGGGACAACGTGGGACAACGTGGGACAACGTGGGACATCGTGGGACAACGTGGGACAACGTGGGACAACGTGGGACAACGTGGGACATCGTGGGACAACGTGGGACAACGTGGGACAACGTGGGACATCGTGGGACAACGTGGGACAACGTGGGACAACGTGGGACAACGTGGGACAACGTGGGACACCGTTGGACACCGTTGGACACCGTTGGACACCGTTGGACATCGTTGGACACCGTGGGACAACGTGGGACAACGTGGGACAACGTGGGAAACCATGGAACAACGTGGGACAACGTGGGACACCGTTGGACATCGTTGGACATCGTTGGACACCGTGGGACAACGTGGGACAACGTGGGACAACGTGGGACAACGTCGGACAACGTGGGACAACGTGGGACAACGTGGGACAACGTGGGACAACGTGGGACAACGTGGGACAACGTGGGACAACGTCGGACAACGTGGGACATCGTGGGACAACGTGGGACAACGTGGGACAACGTGGGACAACGTGGGACAACGTGGGACACCGTTGGACACCGTGGGACACCGTTGGACACCGTTGGACATCGTTGGACACCGTGGGACAACGTGGGACAACGTGGGACAACGTGGGACAACGTGGGACAACGTGGGACAACGTGGGACACCGTTGGACATCGTTGGACAACGTTGGACAACGTGGGACAACGTGGGACAACGTGGGACAACGTGGGACAACGTGGGACAACGTGGGACACCGTTGGACAACGTGGGACAACGTGGGACATCGTGGGACAACGTGGGACAACGTGGGACAACGTGGGACAACGTGGGACAACGTGGGACACCGTTGGACATCGTTGGACACCGTGGGACACCGTGGGACAACGTGGGACAACGTGGGACAACGTGGGACAACGTGGGACAACGTGGGAAACCATGGAACAACGTGGGACAACGTGGGACACCGTTGGACATCGTTGGACATCGTTGGACACCGTTGGACATCGTTGGACACCGTTGGACATCGTTGGACATCGTTGGACATCGTGGGACACCGTTGGACATCGTTGGACATCGTTGGACACCGTTGGACATCGTTGGACATCGTTGGACATCGTTGGACACCGTTGGACACCGTTGGACACCGTTGGACATCGTTGGACACCGTGGGACAACGTGGGACAACGTGGGACAACGTGGGACAACGTGGGACAACGTGGGACAACGTGGGACATCGTGGGACAACGTGGGACAACGTGGGACAACGTGGGACAACGTGGGACATCGTTGGACACCGTTGGACATCGTTGGACACCGTTGGACATCGTTGGACATCGTTGGACATCGTGGGACACCGTTGGACATCGTTGGACATCGTTGGACACCGTTGGACATCGTTGGACATCGTTGGACATCGTTGGACACCGTTGGACACCGTTGGACACCGTTGGACATCGTTGGACACCGTGGGACAACGTGGGACAACGTGGGACAACGTGGGACAACGTGGGACAACGTGGGACAACGTGGGACATCGTGGGACAACGTGGGACAACGTGGGACAACGTGGGACAACGTGGGACAACGTGGGACACCGTTGGACACCGTGGGACACCGTTGGACACCGTTGGACATCGTTGGACACCGTGGGACAACGTGGGACAACGTGGGACAACGTGGGACAACGTGGGACATCGTGGGACAACGTGGGACAACGTGGGACAACGTGGGACAACGTGGGACATCGTGGGACAACGTGGGACAACGTGGGACAACGTGGGACATCGTGGGACAACGTGGGACAACGTGGGACAACGTGGGACAAAGTGGGACAACGTGGGACACCGTTGGACACCGTTGGACACCGTTGGACACCGTTGGACATCGTTGGACACCGTGGGACAACGTGGGACAACGTGGGACAACGTGGGAAACCATGGAACAACGTGGGACAACGTGGGACACCGTTGGACATCGTTGGACATCGTTGGACACCGTGGGACAACGTGGGACAACGTGGGACAACGTGGGACAACGTCGGACAACGTGGGACAACGTGGGACATCGTGGGACAACGTGGGACAACGTGGGACAACGTGGGACAACGTGGGACAACGTGGGACACCGTTGGACACCGTGGGACACCGTTGGACACCGTTGGACATCGTTGGACACCGTGGGACAACGTGGGACAACGTGGGACAACGTGGGACAACGTGGGACATCGTGGGACAACGTGGGACAACGTGGGACAACGTGGGACAACGTGGGACATCGTGGGACAACGTGGGACAACGTGGGACAACGTGGGACATCGTGGGACAACGTGGGACAACGTGGGACAACGTGGGACAACGTGGGACATCGTGGGACAACGTGGGACAACGTGGGACAACGTGGGACATCGTGGGACAACGTGGGAAACCATGGAACAACGTGGGACAACGTGGGACACCGTTGGACATCGTTGGACATCGTTGGACACCGTGGGACAACGTGGGACAACGTGGGACAACGTGGGACAACGTCGGACAACGTGGGACAACGTGGGACAACGTGGGACAACGTGGGACAACGTGGGACAACGTGGGACAACGTGGGACAACGTGGGACAACGTGGGACAACGTGGGACATCGTGGGACAACGTGGGACAACGTGGGACAACGTGGGACAACGTGGGACAACGTGGGACAACGTGGGACAACGTGGGACAACGTGGGACATCGTGGGACAACGTGGGACAACGTGGGACAACGTGGGACAACGTGGGACAACGTGGGACAACGTGGGACAACGTGGGACAACGTGGGACACCGTTGGACATCGTTGGACAACGTGGGACAACGTGGGACAACGTGGGACAACGTGGGACAACGTGGGACAACGTGGGACACCGTTGGACACCGTTGGACATCGTTGGACACCGTGGGACAACGTGGGACAACGTGGGACAACGTGGGACAACGTGGGACAACGTGGGACAACGTGGGACAACGTGGGACAACGTGGGACAACGTGGGACAACGTGGGACATCGTGGGACAACGTGGGACAACGTGGGACAACGTGGGACATCGTGGGACAACGTGGGACAACGTGGGACAACGTGGGACACCGTTGGACACCGTTGGACACCGTTGGACACCGTTGGACATCGTTGGACACCGTGGGACAACGTGGGACAACGTGGGACAACGTGGGACAACGTGGGACAACGTGGGACAACGTGGGACATCGTGGGACAACGTGGGACAACGTGGGACAACGTGGGACAACGTGGGACAACGTGGGACACCGTTGGACACCGTGGGACACCGTTGGACACCGTTGGACATCGTTGGACACCGTGGGACAACGTGGGACAACGTGGGACAACGTGGGACATCGTGGGACAACGTGGGACAACGTGGGACAACGTGGGACAACGTGGGACATCGTGGGACAACGTGGGACAACGTGGGACAACGTGGGACATCGTGGGACAACGTGGGACAACGGGGGACAACGTGGGACAACGTGGGACAACGTGGGACACCGTTGGACACCGTTGGACACCGTTGGACACCGTTGGACATCGTTGGACACCGTGGGACAACGTGGGACAACGTGGGACAACGTGGGAAACCATGGAACAACGTGGGACAACGTGGGACACCGTTGGACATCGTTGGACATCGTTGGACACCGTGGGACAACGTGGGACAACGTGGGACAACGTGGGACAACGTCGGACAACGTGGGACAACGTGGGACATCGTGGGACAACGTGGGACAACGTGGGACAACGTGGGACAACGTGGGACAACGTGGGACACCGTTGGACACCGTGGGACACCGTTGGACACCGTTGGACATCGTTGGACACCGTGGGACAACGTGGGACAACGTGGGACAACGTGGGACAACGTGGGACATCGTGGGACAACGTGGGACAACGTGGGACAACGTGGGACAACGTGGGACATCGTGGGACAACGTGGGACAACGTGGGACAACGTGGGACATCGTGGGACAACGTGGGACAACGTGGGACAACGTGGGACAACGTGGGACAACGTGGGACACCGTTGGACACCGTTGGACACCGTTGGACACCGTTGGACATCGTTGGACACCGTGGGACAACGTGGGACAACGTGGGACAACGTGGGAAACCATGGAACAACGTGGGACAACGTGGGACACCGTTGGACATCGTTGGACATCGTTGGACACCGTGGGACAACGTGGGACAACGTGGGACAACGTCGGACAACGTGGGACAACGTGGGACAACGTGGGACAACGTGGGACAACGTGGGACAACGTGGGACAACGTGGGACAACGTGGGACACCGTTGGACATCGTTGGACAACGTTGGACAACGTGGGACAACGTGGGACAACGTGGGACAACGTGGGACAACGTGGGACAACGTGGGACAACGTGGGACATCGTGGGACAACGTGGGACAACGTGGGACAACGTGGGACAACGTGGGACAACATGGGACACCGTTGGACATCGTTGGACACCGTGGGACAACGTGGGACAACGTGGGACAACGTGGGACACCGTTGGACACCGTGGGACACCGTTGGACACCGTTGGACATCGTTGGACACCGTGGGACAACGTGGGACAACGTGGGACAACGTGGGACAACGTGGGACAACGTGGGACAACGTGGGACACCGTTGGACATCGTTGGACAACGTTGGGCAACGTGGGACAACGTGGGACAACGTGGGACAACGTGGGACAACGTGGGACACCGTTGGACACCGTGGGACACCGTTGGACACCGTTGGACATCGTTGGACACCGTGGGACAACGTGGGACAACGTGGGACAACGTGGGACAACGTGGGACAACGTGGGACAACGTGGGACACCGTTGGACATCGTTGGACAACGTTGGACAACGTGGGACAACGTGGGACAACGTGGGACAACGTGGGACAACGTGGGACAACGTGGGACACCGTTGGACAACGTGGGACAACGTGGGACATCGTGGGACAACGTGGGACAACGTGGGACAACGTGGGACAACGTGGGACAACGTGGGACACCGTTGGACATCGTTGGACACCGTGGGACACCGTGGGACAACGTGGGACAACGTGGGACAACGTGGGACAACGTGGGACAACGTGGGAAACCATGGAACAACGTGGGACAACGTGGGACACCGTTGGACATCGTTGGATATCGTTGGACACCGTTGGACATCGTTGGACACCGTTGGACATCGTTGGACATCGTTGGACATCGTGGGACACCGTTGGACATCGTTGGACATCGTTGGACACCGTTGGACATCGTTGGACATCGTTGGACATCGTTGGACACCGTTGGACACCGTTGGACACCGTTGGACATCGTTGGACACCGTGGGACAACGTGGGACAACGTGGGACAACGTGGGACAACGTGGGACAACGTGGGACAACGTGGGACAACGTGGGACATCGTGGGACAACGTGGGACAACGTGGGACAACGTGGGACAACGTGGGACATCGTTGGACACCGTTGGACATCGTTGGACACCGTTGGACATCGTTGGACACCGTTGGACATCGTTGGACATCGTTGGACATCGTGGGACACCGTTGGACATCGTTGGACATCGTTGGACACCGTTGGACATCGTTGGACATCGTTGGACATCGTTGGACACCGTTGGACACCGTTGGGCACCGTTGGACATCGTTGGACACCGTGGGACAACGTGGGACAACGTGGGACAACGTGGGACAACGTGGGACAACGTGGGACACCGTTGGACACCGTGGGACACCGTTGGACACCGTTGGACATCGTTGGACACCGTGGGACAACGTGGGACAACGTGGGACAACGTGGGACAACGTGGGACATCGTGGGACAACGTGGGACAACGTGGGACAACGTGGGACAACGTGGGACATCGTGGGACAACGTGGGACAACGTGGGACAACGTGGGACATCGTGGGACAACGTGGGACAACGTGGGACAACGTGGGACAACGTGGGACATCGTGGGACAACGTGGGACAACGTGGGACAACGTGGGACATCGTGGGACAACGTGGGAAACCATGGAACAACGTGGGACAACGTGGGACACCGTTGGACATCGTTGGACATCGTTGGACACCGTGGGACAACGTGGGACAACGTGGGACAACGTGGGACAACGTCGGACAACGTGGGACAACGTGGGACAACGTGGGACAACGTGGGACAACGTGGGACAACGTGGGACAACGTGGGACAACGTGGGACAACGTGGGACATCGTGGGACAACGTGGGACAACGTGGGACAACGTGGGACAACGTGGGACAACGTGGGACAACGTGGGACAACGTGGGACAACGTGGGACACCGTTGGACACCGTGGGACACCGTTGGACACCGTTGGACATCGTTGGACACCGTGGGACAACGTGGGACAACGTGGGACACCGTTGGACACCGTTGGACACCGTTGGACATCGTTGGACACCGTGGGACAACGTGGGACAACGTGGGACAACGTGGGAAACCATGGAACAACGTGGGACAACGTGGGACACCGTTGGACATCGTTGGACATCGTTGGACACCGTGGGACAACGTGGGACAACGTGGGACAACGTGGGACAACGTCGGACAACGTGGGACAACGTGGGACATCGTGGGACAACGTGGGACAACGTGGGACAACGTGGGACAACGTGGGACAACGTGGGACACCGTTGGACACCGTGGGACACCGTTGGACACCGTTGGACATCATTGGACACCGTGGGACAACGTGGGACAACGTGGGACAACGTGGGACAACGTGGGACATCGTGGGACAACGTGGGACAACGTGGGACAACGTGGGACAACGTGGGACAACGTGGGACACCGTTGGACACCGTTGGACACCGTTGGACACCGTTGGACATCGTTGGACACCGTGGGACAACGTGGGACAACGTGGGACAACGTGGGAAACCATGGAACAACGTGGGACAACGTGGGACACCGTTGGACATCGTTGGACATCGTTGGACACCGTGGGACAACGTGGGACAACGTGGGACAACGTGGGACAACGTCGGACAACGTGGGACAACGTGGGACAACGTGGGACAACGTGGGACAACGTGGGACAACGTGGGACAACGTGGGACAACGTGGGACAACGTGGGACATCGTGGGACAACGTGGGACAACGTGGGACAACGTGGGACAACGTGGGACATCGTTGGACACCGTTGGACACCGTGGGACAACGTGGGACAACGTGGGACAACGTGGGACAACGTGGGACAACGTGGGACAACGTGGGACAACGTGGGACAACGTGGGACAACGTGGGACAACGTGGGACAACGTGGGACAACGTGGGACAACGTGGGACACCGTTGGACATCGTTGGACAACGTGGGACAACGTGGGACAACGTGGGACAACGTGGGACAACGTGGGACAACGTGGGACACCGTTGGACACCGTTGGACATCGTTGGACACCGTGGGACAACGTGGGACAACGTGGGACAACGTGGGACATCGTGGGACAACGTGGGACAACGTGGGACAACGTGGGACAACGTGGGACATCGTGGGACAACGTGGGACAACGTGGGACAACGTGGGACATCGTGGGACAACGTGGGACAACGTGGGACAACGTGGGACAACGTGGGACAACGTGGGACACCGTTGGACACCGTTGGACACCGTTGGACACCGTTGGACATCGTTGGACACCGTGGGACAACGTGGGACAACGTGGGACAACGTGGGACAACGTGGGACAACGTGGGACACCGTTGGACACCGTGGGACACCGTTGGACACCGTTGGACATCGTTGGACACCGTGGGACAACGTGGGACAACGTGGGACAACGTGGGACATCGTGGGACAACGTGGGACAACGTGGGACAACGTGGGACAACGTGGGACATCGTGGGACAACGTGGGACAACGTGGGACAACGTGGGACATCGTGGGACAACGTGGGACAACGGGGGACAACGTGGGACAACGTGGGACAACGTGGGACACCGTTGGACACCGTTGGACACCGTTGGACACCGTTGGACATCGTTGGACACCGTGGGACAACGTGGGACAACGTGGGACAACGTGGGAAACCATGGAACAACGTGGGACAACGTGGGACACCGTTGGACATCGTTGGACATCGTTGGACACCGTGGGACAACGTGGGACAACGTGGGACAACGTGGGACAACGTCGGACAACGTGGGACAACGTGGGACATCGTGGGACAACGTGGGACAACGTGGGACAACGTGGGACAACGTGGGACAACGTGGGACACCGTTGGACACCGTGGGACACCGTTGGACACCGTTGGACATCGTTGGACACCGTGGGACAACGTGGGACAACGTGGGACAACGTGGGACAACGTGGGACATCGTGGGACAACGTGGGACAACGTGGGACAACGTGGGACAACGTGGGACATCGTGGGACAACGTGGGACAACGTGGGACAACGTGGGACATCGTGGGACAACGTGGGACAACGTGGGACAACGTGGGACAACGTGGGACAACGTGGGACACCGTTGGACACCGTTGGACACCGTTGGACACCGTTGGACATCGTTGGACACCGTGGGACAACGTGGGACAACGTGGGACAACGTGGGAAACCATGGAACAACGTGGGACAACGTGGGACACCGTGGGACATCGTTGGACATCGTTGGACACCGTGGGACAACGTGGGACA
The DNA here is from genome assembly GCF_910591885.1 of Bombus terrestris. Lineage (NCBI taxonomy): Eukaryota > Metazoa > Arthropoda > Insecta > Hymenoptera > Apidae > Bombus > Bombus terrestris. The sequence goes on from NW_025963680.1 coordinate 25,157, forward strand.
ACGTGGGACAACGTCGGACAACGTGGGACAACGTGGGACAACGTGGGACAACGTGGGACAACGTGGGACAACGTGGGACAACGTGGGACAACGTGGGACACCGTTGGACATCGTTGGACAACGTTGGACAACGTGGGACAACGTGGGACAACGTGGGACAACGTGGGACAACGTGGGACAACGTGGGACAACGTGGGACATCGTGGGACAACGTGGGACAACGTGGGACAACGTGGGACAACGTGGGACAACATGGGACACCGTTGGACATCGTTGGACACCGTGGGACAACGTGGGACAACGTGGGACAACGTGGGACACCGTTGGACACCGTGGGACACCGTTGGACACCGTTGGACATCGTTGGACACCGTGGGACAACGTGGGACAACGTGGGACAACGTGGGACAACGTGGGACAACGTGGGACAACGTGGGACACCGTTGGACATCGTTGGACAACGTTGGGCAACGTGGGACAACGTGGGACAACGTGGGACAACGTGGGACAACGTGGGACACCGTTGGACACCGTGGGACACCGTTGGACACCGTTGGACATCGTTGGACACCGTGGGACAACGTGGGACAACGTGGGACAACGTGGGACAACGTGGGACAACGTGGGACAACGTGGGACAACGTTGGACATCGTTGGACAACGTTGGACAACGTGGGACAACGTGGGACAACGTGGGACAACGTGGGACAACGTGGGACAACGTGGGACACCGTTGGACAACGTGGGACAACGTGGGACATCGTGGGACAACGTGGGACAACGTGGGACAACGTGGGACAACGTGGGACAACGTGGGACACCGTTGGACATCGTTGGACACCGTGGGACACCGTGGGACAACGTGGGACAACGTGGGACAACGTGGGACAACGTGGGACAACGTGGGAAACCATGGAACAACGTGGGACAACGTGGGACACCGTTGGACATCGTTGGATATCGTTGGACACCGTTGGACATCGTTGGACACCGTTGGACATCGTTGGACATCGTTGGACATCGTGGGACACCGTTGGACATCGTTGGACATCGTTGGACACCGTTGGACATCGTTGGACATCGTTGGACATCGTTGGACACCGTTGGACACCGTTGGACACCGTTGGACATCGTTGGACACCGTGGGACAACGTGGGACAACGTGGGACAACGTGGGACAACGTGGGACAACGTGGGACAACGTGGGACAACGTGGGACATCGTGGGACAACGTGGGACAACGTGGGACAACGTGGGACAACGTGGGACATCGTTGGACACCGTTGGACATCGTTGGACACCGTTGGACATCGTTGGACACCGTTGGACATCGTTGGACATCGTTGGACATCGTGGGACACCGTTGGACATCGTTGGACATCGTTGGACACCGTTGGACATCGTTGGACATCGTTGGACATCGTTGGACACCGTTGGACACCGTTGGGCACCGTTGGACATCGTTGGACACCGTGGGACAACGTGGGACAACGTGGGACAACGTGGGACAACGTGGGACAACGTGGGACACCGTTGGACACCGTGGGACACCGTTGGACACCGTTGGACATCGTTGGACACCGTGGGACAACGTGGGACAACGTGGGACAACGTGGGACAACGTGGGACATCGTGGGACAACGTGGGACAACGTGGGACAACGTGGGACAACGTGGGACATCGTGGGACAACGTGGGACAACGTGGGACAACGTGGGACATCGTGGGACAACGTGGGACAACGTGGGACAACGTGGGACAACGTGGGACATCGTGGGACAAGGCGGGACAACGTGGGACAACGTGGGACATCGTGGGACAACGTGGGAAACCATGGAACAACGTGGGACAACGTGGGACACCGTTGGACATCGTTGGACATCGTTGGACACCGTGGGACAACGTGGGACAACGTGGGACAACGTGGGACAACGTCGGACAACGTGGGACAACGTGGGACAACGTGGGACAACGTGGGACAACGTGGGACAACGTGGGACAACGTGGGACAACGTGGGACAACGTGGGACATCGTGGGACAACGTGGGACAACGTGGGACAACGTGGGACAACGTGGGACAACGTGGGACAACGTGGGACAACGTGGGACAACGTGGGACACCGTTGGACACCGTGGGACACCGTTGGACACCGTTGGACATCGTTGGACACCGTGGGACAACGTGGGACAACGTGGGACACCGTTGGACACCGTTGGACACCGTTGGACATCGTTGGACACCGTGGGACAACGTGGGACAACGTGGGACAACGTGGGAAACCATGGAACAACGTGGGACAACGTGGGACACCGTTGGACATCGTTGGACATCGTTGGACACCGTGGGACAACGTGGGACAACGTGGGACAACGTGGGACAACGTCGGACAACGTGGGACAACGTGGGACATCGTGGGACAACGTGGGACAACGTGGGACAACGTGGGACAACGTGGGACAACGTGGGACACCGTTGGACACCGTGGGACACCGTTGGACACCGTTGGACATCATTGGACACCGTGGGACAACGTGGGACAACGTGGGACAACGTGGGACAACGTGGGACATCGTGGGACAACGTGGGACAACGTGGGACAACGTGGGACAACGTGGGACAACGTGGGACACCGTTGGACACCGTTGGACACCGTTGGACACCGTTGGACATCGTTGGACACCGTGGGACAACGTGGGACAACGTGGGACAACGTGGGAAACCATGGAACAACGTGGGACAACGTGGGACACCGTTGGACATCGTTGGACATCGTTGGACACCGTGGGACAACGTGGGACAACGTGGGACAACGTGGGACAACGTCGGACAACGTGGGACAACGTGGGACAACGTGGGACAACGTGGGACAACGTGGGACAACGTGGGACAACGTGGGACAACGTGGGACAACGTGGGACATCGTGGGACAACGTGGGACAACGTGGGACAACGTGGGACAACGTGGGACATCGTTGGACACCGTTGGACACCGTGGGACAACGTGGGACAACGTGGGACAACGTGGGACAACGTGGGACAACGTGGGACAACGTGGGACAACGTGGGACAACGTGGGACAACGTGGGACAACGTGGGACAACGTGGGACAACGTGGGACAACGTGGGACACCGTTGGACATCGTTGGACAACGTGGGACAACGTGGGACAACGTGGGACAACGTGGGACAACGTGGGACAACGTGGGACACCGTTGGACACCGTTGGACATCGTTGGACACCGTGGGACAACGTGGGACAACGTGGGACAACGTGGGACATCGTGGGACAACGTGGGACAACGTGGGACAACGTGGGACAACGTGGGACATCGTGGGACAACGTGGGACAACGTGGGACAACGTGGGACATCGTGGGACAACGTGGGACAACGTGGGACAACGTGGGACAACGTGGGACAACGTGGGACACCGTTGGACACCGTTGGACACCGTTGGACACCGTTGGACATCGTTGGACACCGTGGGACAACGTGGGACAACGTGGGACAACGTGGGAAACCATGGAACAACGTGGGACAACGTGGGACACCGTTGGACATCGTTGGACATCGTTGGACACCGTGGGACAACGTGGGACAACGTGGGACAACGTGGGACAACGTCGGACAACGTGGGACAACGTGGGACAACGTGGGACAACGTGGGACAACGTGGGACAACGTGGGACAACGTGGGACATCGTGGGACAACGTGGGACAACGTGGGACAACGTGGGACAACGTGGGACAACGTGGGACAACGTGGGACATCGTTGGACAACGTTGGACACCGTGGGACAACGTGGGACAACGTGGGACAACGTGAGACAACGTGGGACAACGTGGGACAATGTGGGACAACGTGGGACAACGTGGGACAACGTGGGACAACGTGGGACAACGTGGGACAACGTGGGACAACGTGGGACAACGTGGGACATCGTGGGACAACGTGGGACAACGTGGGACAACGTGGGACAACGTGGGACAACATGGGACACCGTTGGACATCGTTGGACACCGTGGGACAACGTGGGACAACGTGGGACAACGTGGGACACCGTTGGACACCGTGGGACACCGTTGGACACCGTTGGACATCGTTGGACACCGTGGGACAACGTGGGACAACGTGGGACAACGTGGGACAACGTGGGACAACGTGGGACAACGTGGGACACCGTTGGACATCGTTGGACAACGTTGGACAACGTGGGACAACGTGGGACAACGTGGGACAACGTGGGACAACGTGGGACAACGTGGGACAACGTGGGACAACGTGGGACAACGTGGGACACCGTTGGACATCGTTGGACAACGTTGGACAACGTGGGACAACGTGGGACAACGTGGGACAACGTGGGACAACGTGGGACACCGTTGGACAACGTGGGACAACGTGGGACATCGTGGGACAACGTGGGACAACGTGGGACAACGTGGGACAACGTGGGAAACCATGGAACAACGTGGGACAACGTGGGACACCGTTGGACATCGTTGGACATCGTTGGACACCGTTGGACATCGTTGGACACCGTTGGACATCGTTGGACATCGTTGGACATCGTGGGACACCGTTGGACATCGTTGGACATCGTTGGACACCGTTGGACATCGTTGGACATCGTTGGACATCGTTGGACACCGTTGGACACCGTTGGACACCGTTGGACATCGTTGGACACCGTGGGACAACGTGGGACAACGTGGGACAACGTGGGACAACGTGGGACAACGTGGGACAACGTGGGACATCGTGGGACAACGTTGGACACCGTTGGACATCGTTGGACACCGTGGGACAACGTGGGACAACGTGGGACAACGTGGGACAACGTCGGACAACGTGGGACAACGTGGGACATCGTGGGACAACGTGGGACAACGTGGGACAACGTGGGACAACGTGGGACAACGTGGGACACCGTTGGACACCGTGGGACACCGTTGGACACCGTTGGACATCGTTGGACACCGTGGGACAACGTGGGACAACGTGGGACAACGTGGGACAACGTGGGACATCGTGGGACAACGTGGGACAACGTGGGACAACGTGGGACATCGTGGGACAACGTGGGACAACGTGGGACAACGTGGGACATCGTGGGACAACGTGGGACAACGTGGGACAACGTGGGACAACGTGGGACATCGTGGGACAACGTGGGACAACGTGGGACAACGTGGGACATCGTGGGACAACGTGGGAAACCATGGAACAACGTGGGACAACGTGGGACACCGTTAGACATCGTTGGACATCGTTGGACACCGTGGGACAACGTGGGACAACGTGGGACAACGTGGGACAACGTGGGACAACGTCGGACAACGTGGGACAACGTGGGACAACGTGGGACAACGTGGGACAACGTGGGACAACGTGGGACAACGTGGGACAACGTGGGACAACGTGGGACAACGTGGGACATCGTGGGACAACGTGGGACAACGTGGGACAACGTGGGACAACGTGGGACAACGTGGGACAACGTGGGACAACGTGGGACAACGTGGGACATCGTGGGACAACGTGGGACAACGTGGGACAACGTGGGACAACGTGGGACAACGTGGGACAACGTGGGACAACGTGGGACAACGTGGGACACCGTTGGACATCGTTGGACAACGTGGGACAACGTGGGACAACGTGGGACAACGTGGGACAACGTGGGACAACGTGGGACACCGTTGGACACCGTTGGACATCGTTGGACACCGTGGGACAACGTGGGACAACGTGGGACAACGTGGGACATCGTGGGACAACGTGGGACAACGTGGGACAACGTGGGACAACGTGGGACATCGTGGGACAACGTGGGACAACGTGGGACAACGTGGGACATCGTGGGACAACGTGGGACAACGTGGGACAACGTGGGACAACGTGGGACAACGTGGGACACCGTTGGACACCGTTGGACACCGTTGGACACCGTTGGACATCGTTGGACACCGTGGGACAACGTGGGACAACGTGGGACAACGTGGGAAACCATGGAACAACGTGGGACAACGTGGGACACCGTTGGACATCGTTGGACATCGTTGGACACCGTGGGACAACGTGGGACAACGTGGGACAACGTGGGACAACGTCGGACAACGTGGGACAACGTGGGACATCGTGGGACAACGTGGGACAACGTGGGACAACGTGGGACAACGTGGGACAACGTGGGACACCGTTGGACACCGTGGGACACCGTTGGACACCGTTGGACATCGTTGGACACCGTGGGACAACGTGGGACAACGTGGGACAACGTGGGACAACGTGGGACATCGTGGGACAACGTGGGACAACGTGGGACAACGTGGGACAACGTGGGACAACGTGGGACATCGTGGGACAACGTGGGACAACGTGGGACAACGTGGGACATCGTGGGACAACGTGGGACAACGTGGGACAACGTGGGACAACGTGGGACAACGTGGGACACCGTTGCACACCGTTGGACACCGTTGGACACCGTTGGACATCGTTGGACACCGTGGGACAACGTGGGACAACGTGGGACAACGTGGGAAACCATGGAACAACGTGGGACAACGTGGGACACCGTTGGACATCGTTGGACATCGTTGGACACCGTGGGACAACGTGGGACAACGTGGGACAACGTGGGACAACGTCGGACAACGTGGGACAACGTGGGACAACGTGGGACAACGTGGGACAACGTGGGACAACGTGGGACAACGTGGGACAACGTGGGACAACGTGGGACAACGTGGGACATCGTGGGACAACGTGGGACAACGTGGGACAACGTGGGACAACGTGGGACATCGTTGGACACCGTTGGACACCGTGGGACAACGTGGGACAACGTGGGACAACGTGGGACAACGTGGGACAACGTGGGACAACGTGGGACAACGTGGGACAACGTGGGACAACGTGGGACAACGTGGGACAACGTGGGACAACGTGGGACACCGTTGGACATCGTTGGACAACGTGGGACAACGTGGGACAACGTGGGACAACGTGGGACAACGTGGGACAACGTGGGACACCGTTGGACACCGTTGGACATCGTTGGACACCGTGGGACAACGTGGGACAACGTGGGACAACGTGGGACATCGTGGGACAACGTGGGACAACGTGGGACAACGTGGGACAACGTGGGACATCGTGGGACAACGTGGGACAACGTGGGACAACGTGGGACATCGTGGGACAACGTGGGACAACGTGGGACAACGTGGGACAACGTGGGACAACGTGGGACAACGTGGGACAACGTGGGACATCGTGGGACAACCTGGGACAACGTGGGACAACGTGGGACAACGTGGGACAACATGGGACACCGTTGGACATCGTTGGACACCGTGGGACAACGTGGGACAACGTGGGACAACGTGGGACACCGTTGGACACCGTTGGACACCGTTGGACACCGTTGGACATCGTTGGACACCGTGGGACAACGTGGGACAACGTGGGACAACGTGGGAAACCATGGAACAACGTGGGACAACGTGGGACACCGTTGGACATCGTTGGACAACGTGGGACAACGTGGGACAACGTGGGACAACGTGGGACAACGTGGGACAACGTGGGACAACGTGGGACACCGTTGGACACCGTGGGACACCGTTGGACACCGTTGGACATCGTTGGACACCGTGGGACAACGTGGGACAACGTGGGACACCGTTGGACATCGTTGGACACCGTGGGAAAACGTGGGACAACGTGGGACAACGTGGGACAACGTGGGACAACGTGGGACAACGTGGGAAACCATGGAACAACGTGGGACAACGTGGGACCCCGTTCGACATCGTTGGACAACGTGGGACAACGTGGGACAACGTGGGACAACGTGGGACAACGTGGGACAACGTGGGACACCGTTGGACACCGTGGGACACCGTTGGACACCGTTGGACATCGTTGGACACCGTGGGACAACGTGGGACAACGTGGGACAACGTGGGACAACGTGGGACAACGTGGGACAACGTGGGACAACGTGGGACAACGTGGGACAACGTGGGACAACGTGGGACACCGTTGGACAACGTGGGACACCGTTGGACATCGTTGGACACCGTGGGACAACGTGGGACAACGTGGGACAACGTGGGACAACGTGGGACACCGTTGGACATCGTTGGACATCGTTGGACATCGTGGGACACCGTTGGACATCGTTGGACATCGTTTGACACCGTTGGACACCGTTGGACAACGTGGGACATCGTGGGACAACGTGGGACAACGTGGGACAACGTGGGACAACGTGGGACACCGTTGGACACCGTTGGACACCGTGGGACACCGTTGGACACCGTTGGACACCGTTGGACATCGTTGGACATCGTTGGACATCGTGGGACACCGTTGGACATCGTTGGACACCGTTGGACATCGTTGGACACCGTTGGACATCGTTGGACATCGTTGGACATCGTGGGACACCGTTGGACATCGTTGGACATCGTTGGACACCGTGGGACAACGTGGGACAACGTGGGACAACGTGGGAAACCATGGAACAACGTGGGACAACGTGGGACACCGTTGGACATCGTTGGACAACGTGGGACAACGTGGGACAACGTGGGACAACGTGGGACAACGTGGGACAACGTGGGACAACGTGGGACACCGTTGGACACCGTGGGACACCGTTGGACACCGTTGGACATCGTTGGACACCGTGGGACAACGTGGGACAACGTGGGACAACGTGGGACAACGTGGGACAACGTGGGACAACGTGGGACAACGTGGGACAACGTGGGACAACGTGGGACAACGTGGGACAACGTGGGACAACGTGGGACAACGTGGGACAACGTGGGACAACGTGGGACACCGTTGGACACCGTGGGACACCGTTGGACACCGTTGGACATCGTTGGACATCGTTGGACATCGTTGGACATCGTTGGACACCGTTGGACACCGTTGGACACCGTTGGACATCGTTGGACACCGTGGGACAACGTGGGACAACGTGGGACAACGTGGGACAACGTGGGACAACGTGGGACAACGTGGGGCAACGTGGGACAACGTGGGACATCGTGGGACAACGTGGGACAACGTGGGACAACGTGGGACAACGTGGGACAACGTGCGACACCGTTGGACACCGTGGGACACCGTTGGACACCGTTGGACATCGTTGGACACCGTGGGACAACGTGGGACAACGTGGGACAACGTGGGACATCGTGGGACAACGTGGGACAACGTGGGACAACGTGGGACAACGTGGGACATCGTGGGACAACGTGGGACAACGTGGGACAACGTGGGACAACGTGGGACAACGTGGGACAACGTGGGACAACGTGGGACAACGTGGGACAACGTGGGACACCGTTGGACACCGTTGGACACCGTTGGACACCGTTGGACATCGTTGGACACCGTGGGACAACGTGGGACAACGTGGGACAACGTGGGAAACCATGGAACAACGTGGGACAACGTGGGACACCGTTGGACATCGTTGGACATCGTTGGACACCGTGGGACAACGTGGGACAACGTGGGACAACGTGGGACAACGTCGGACAACGTGGGACAACGTGGGACATCGTGGGACAACGTGGGACAACGTGGGACAACGTGGGACAACGTGGGACAACGTGGGACACCGTTGGACACCGTGGGACACCGTTGGACACCGTGGGACACCGTTGGACACCGTTGGACATCGTTGGACACCGTGGGACAACGTGGGACAACGTGGGACAACGTGGGACAACGTGGGACATCGTGGGACAACGTGGGACAACGTGGGACAACGTGGGACAACGTGGGACAACGTGGGACAACGTGGGACAACGTGGGACAACGTGGGACAACGTGGGACACCGTTGGACACCGTTGGACACCGTTGGACACCGTTGGACATCGTTGGACACCGTGGGACAACGTGGGACAACGTGGGACAACGTGGGAAACCATGGAACAACGTGGGACAACGTGGGACACCGTTGGACATCGTTGGACATCGTTGGACACCGTGGGACAACGTGGGACAACGTGGGACAACGTGGGACAACGTCGGACAACGTGGGACAACGTGGGACATCGTGGGACAACGTGGGACAACGTGGGACAACGTGGGACAACGTGGGACAACGTGGGACAACGTGGGACAACGTGGGACACCGTTGGACACCGTGGGACACCGTTGGACACCGTGGGACACCGTTGGACACCGTTGGACATCGTTGGACACCGTGGGACAACGTGGGACAACGTGGGACAACGTGGGACAACGTGGGACAACGTGGGACAACGTGGGAAACCATGGAACAACGTGGGACAACGTGGGACCCCGTTCGACATCGTTGGACAACGTGGGACAACGTGGGACAACGTGGGACAACGTGGGACAACGTGGGACAACGTGGGACACCGTTGGACACCGTGGGACACCGTTGGACACCGTTGGACATCGTTGGACACCGTGGGACAACGTGGGACAACGTGGGACAACGTGGGACAACGTGGGACAACGTGGGACAACGTGGGACAACGTGGGACAACGTGGGACAACGTGGGACAACGTGGGACACCGTGGGACAACGTGGGACACCGTTGGACATCGTTGGACACCGTGGGACAACGTGGGACAACGTGGGACAACGTGGGACAACGTGGGACACCGTTGGACATCGTTGGACATCGTTGGACATCGTGGGACACCGTTGGACATCGTTGGACATCGTTTGACACCGTTGGACACCGTTGGACAACGTGGGACAACGTGGGACAACGTGGGACAACGTGGGACAACGTGGGACAACGTGGGAAACCATGGAACAACGTGGGACAACGTGGGACCCCGTTCGACATCGTTGGACAACGTGGGACAACGTGGGACAACGTGGGACAACGTGGGACAACGTGGGACAACGTGGGACACCGTTGGACACCGTGGGACACCGTTGGACACCGTTGGACATCGTTGGACACCGTGGGACAACGTGGGACAACGTGGGACAACGTGGGACAACGTGGGACAACGTGGGACATCGTGGGACAACGTGGGACAACGTGGGACAACGTGGGACAACGTGGGACAACGTGGGACAACGTGGGACAACGTGGGACATCGTGGGACAACCTGGGACAACGTGGGACAACGTGGGACAACGTGGGACAACATGGGACACCGTTGGACATCGTTGGACACCGTGGGACAACGTGGGACATCGTTGGACATCGTTTGACACCGTTGGACACCGTTGGACAACGTGGGACAACGTGGGACAACGTGGGACAACGTGGGACAACGTGGGACAACGTGGGAAACCATGGAACAACGTGGGACAACGTGGGACAACGTGGGACAACGTGGGACAACGTGGGACACCGTTGGACACCGTTGGACATCGTTGGACACCGTGGGACAACGTGGGACAACGTGGGACAACGTGGGACATCGTGGGACAACGTGGGACAACGTGGGACAACGTGGGACAACGTGGGACATCGTGGGACAACGTGGGACAACGTGGGACAACGTGGGACATCGTGGGACAACGTGGGACAACGTGGGACAACGTGGGACAACGTGGGACAACGTGGGACAACGTGGGACAACGTGGGACATCGTGGGACAACCTGGGACAACGTGGGACAACGTGGGACAACGTGGGACAACATGGGACACCGTTGGACATCGTTGGACACCGTGGGACAACGTGGGACAACGTGGGACAACGTGGGACACCGTTGGACACCGTTGGACACCGTTGGACACCGTTGGACATCGTTGGACACCGTGGGACAACGTGGGACAACGTGGGACAACGTGGGAAACCATGGAACAACGTGGGACAACGTGGGACACCGTTGGACATCGTTGGACAACGTGGGACAACGTGGGACAACGTGGGACAACGTGGGACAACGTGGGACAACGTGGGACAACGTGGGACACCGTTGGACACCGTGGGACACCGTTGGACACCGTTGGACATCGTTGGACACCGTGGGACAACGTGGGACAACGTGGGACACCGTTGGACATCGTTGGACACCGTGGGACAACGTGGGACAACGTGGGACAACGTGGGACAACGTGGGACAACGTGGGACAACGTGGGAAACCATGGAACAACGTGGGACAACGTGGGACCCCGTTCGACATCGTTGGACAACGTGGGACAACGTGGGACAACGTGGGACAACGTGGGACAACGTGGGACAACGTGGGACACCGTTGGACACCGTGGGACACCGTTGGACACCGTGGGACATCGTTGGACACCGTGGGACAACGTGGGACAACGTGGGACAACGTGGGACAACGTGGGACACCGTTGGACATCGTTGGACATCGTTGGACATCGTGGGACACCGTTGGACATCGTTGGACATCGTTTGACACCGTTGGACACCGTTGGACAACGTGGGACATCGTGGGACAACGTGGGACAACGTGGGACAACGTGGGACAACGTGGGACACCGTTGGACACCGTTGGACACCGTGGGACACCGTTGGACACCGTTGGACACCGTTGGACATCGTTGGACATCGTTGGACATCGTGGGACACCGTTGGACATCATTGGACACCGTTGGACATCGTTGGACACCGTTGGACATCGTTGGACATCGTTGGACATCGTGGGACACCGTTGGACATCGTTGGACATCGTTGGACACCGTGGGACAACGTGGGACAACGTGGGACAACGTGGGAAACCATGGAACAACGTGGGACAACGTGGGACACCGTTGGACATCGTTGGACAACGTGGGACAACGTGGGACAACGTGGGACAACGTGGGACAACGTGGGACAACGTGGGACAACGTGGGACACCGTTGGACACCGTGGGACACCGTTGGACACCGTTGGACATCGTTGGACACCGTGGGACAACGTGGGACAACGTCGGACAACGTGGGACAACGTGGGACAACGTGGGACAACGTGGGACAACGTGGGACAACGTGGGACAACGTGGGACAACGTGGGACAACGTGGGACAACGTGGGACAACGTGGGACAACGTGGGACAACGTGGGACACCGTTGGACACCGTGGGACACCGTTGGACACCGTTGGACATCGTTGGACATCGTTGGACATCGTTGGACATCGTTGGACACCGTTGGACACCGTTGGACACCGTTGGACATCGTTGGACACCGTGGGACAACGTGGGACAACGTGGGACAACGTGGGACAACGTGGGACAACGTGGGACAACGTGGGGCAACGTGGGACAACGTGGGACATCGTGGGACAACGTGGGACAACGTGGGACAACGTGGGACAACGTGGGACAACGTGCGACACCGTTGGACACCGTGGGACACCGTTGGACACCGTTGGACATCGTTGGACACCGTGGGACAACGTGGGACAACGTGGGACAACGTGGGACATCGTGGGACAACGTGGGACAACGTGGGACAACGTGGGACAACGTGGGACATCGTGGGACAACGTGGGACAACGTGGGACAACGTGGGACAACGTGGGACAACGTGGGACAACGTGGGACAACGTGGGACAACGTGGGACAACGTGGGACACCGTTGGACACCGTTGGACACCGTTGGACACCGTTGGACATCGTTGGACACCGTGGGACAACGTGGGACAACGTGGGACAACGTGGGAAACCATGGAACAACGTGGGACAACGTGGGACACCGTTGGACATCGTTGGACATCGTTGGACACCGTGGGACAACGTGGGACAACGTGGGACAACGTGGGACAACGTCGGACAACGTGGGACAACGTGGGACATCGTGGGACAACGTGGGACAACGTGGGACAACGTGGGACAACGTGGGACAACGTGGGACACCGTTGGACACCGTGGGACACCGTTGGACACCGTGGGACACCGTTGGACACCGTTGGACATCGTTGGACACCGTGGGACAACGTGGGACAACGTGGGAAACCATGGAACAACGTGGGACAACGTGGGACCCCGTTCGACATCGTTGGACAACGTGGGACAACGTGGGACAACGTGGGACAACGTGGGACAACGTGGGACAACGTGGGACACCGTTGGACACCGTGGGACACCGTTGGACACCGTTGGACATCGTTGGACACCGTGGGACAACGTGGGACAACGTGGGACAACGTGGGACAACGTGGGACAACGTGGGACAACGTGGGACAACGTGGGACAACGTGGGACAACGTGGGACAACGTGGGACACCGTGGGACAACGTGGGACACCGTTGGACATCGTTGGACACCGTGGGACAACGTGGGACAACGTGGGACAACGTGGGACAACGTGGGACACCGTTGGACATCGTTGGACATCGTTGGACATCGTGGGACACCGTTGGACATCGTTGGACATCGTTTGACACCGTTGGACACCGTTGGACAACGTGGGACAACGTGGGACAACGTGGGACAACGTGGGACAACGTGGGACAACGTGGGAAACCATGGAACAACGTGGGACAACGTGGGACCCCGTTCGACATCGTTGGACAACGTGGGACAACGTGGGACAACGTGGGACAACGTGGGACAACGTGGGACAACGTGGGACACCGTTGGACACCGTGGGACACCGTTGGACACCGTTGGACATCGTTGGACACCGTGGGACAACGTGGGACAACGTGGGACAACGTGGGACAACGTGGGACAACGTGGGACACCGTGGGACAACGTGGGACAACGTGGGACAACGTGGGACAACGTGGGACAACGTGGGACAACGTGGGACAACGTGGGACATCGTGGGACAACCTGGGACAACGTGGGACAACGTGGGACAACGTGGGACAACATGGGACACCGTTGGACATCGTTGGACACCGTGGGACAACGTGGGACATCGTTGGACATCGTTTGACACCGTTGGACACCGTTGGACAACGTGGGACAACGTGGGACAACGTGGGACAACGTGGGACAACGTGGGACAACGTGGGAAACCATGGAACAACGTGGGACAACGTGGGACAACGTGGGACAACGTGGGACAACGTGGGACACCGTTGGACACCGTTGGACATCGTTGGACACCGTGGGACAACGTGGGACAACGTGGGACAACGTGGGACATCGTGGGACAACGTGGGACAACGTGGGACAACGTGGGACAACGTGGGACATCGTGGGACAATGTGGGACAACGTGGGACAACGTGGGACATCGTGGGACAACGTGGGACAACGTGGGACAACGTGGGACAACGTGGGACAACGTGGGACAACGTGGGACAACGTGGGACATCGTGGGACAACGTGGGACAACGTGGGACAACGTGGGACAACGTGGGACAACATGGGACACCGTTGGACATCGTTGGACACCGTGGGACAACGTGGGACAACGTGGGACAACGTGGGACACCGTTGGACACCGTTGGACACCGTTGGACACCGTTGGACATCGTTGGACACCGTGGGACAACGTGGGACAACGTGGGACAACGTGGGAAACCATGGAACAACGTGGGACAACGTGGGACACCGTTGGACATCGTTGGACAACGTGGGACAACGTGGGACAACGTGGGACAACGTGGGACAACGTGGGACAACGTGGGACAACGTGGGACACCGTTGGACACCGTGGGACACCGTTGGACACCGTTGGACATTGTTGGACACCGTGGGACAACGTGGGACAACGTGGGACACCGTTGGACATCGTTGGACACCGTGGGACAACGTGGGACAACGTGGGACAACGTGGGACAACGTGGGACAACGTGGGACAACGTGGGAAACCATGGAACAACGTGGGACAACGTGGGACCCCGTTCGACATCGTTGGACAACGTGGGACAACGTGGGACAACGTGGGACAACGTGGGACAACGTGGGACAACGTGGGACACCGTTGGACACCGTGGGACACCGTTGGACACCGTTGGACATCGTTGGACACCGTGGGACAACGTGGGACAACGTGGGACAACGTGGGACAACGTGGGACACCGTTGGACATCGTTGGACATCGTTGGACATCGTGGGACACCGTTGGACATCGTTGGACATCGTTTGACACCGTTGGACACCGTTGGACAACGTGGGACATCGTGGGACAACGTGGGACAACGTGGGACAACGTGGGACAACGTGGGACACCGTTGGACACCGTTGGACACCGTGGGACACCGTTGGACACCGTTGGACACCGTTGGACATCGTTGGACATCGTTGGACATCGTGGGACACCGTTGGACATCATTGGACACCGTTGGACATCGTTGGACACCGTTGGACATCGTTGGACATCGTTGGACATCGTGGGACACCGTTGGACATCGTTGGACATCGTTGGACACCGTGGGACAACGTGGGACAACGTGGGACAACGTGGGAAACCATGGAACAACGTGGGACAACGTGGGACACCGTTGGACATCGTTGGACAACGTGGGACAACGTGGGACAACGTGGGACAACGTGGGACAACGTGGGACAACGTGGGACAACGTGGGACACCGTTGGACACCGTGGGACACCGTTGGACACCGTTGGACATCGTTGGACACCGTGGGACAACGTGGGACAACGTGGGACAACGTGGGACAACGTGGGACAACGTGGGACAACGTGGGACAACGTGGGACAACGTGGGACAACGTGGGACAACGTGGGACAACGTGGGACAACGTGGGACAACGTGGGACAACGTGGGACAACGTGGGACACCGTTGGACACCGTGGGACACCGTTGGACACCGTTGGACATCGTTGGACATCGTTGGACATCGTTGGACATCGTTGGACACCGTTGGACACCGTTGGACACCGTTGGACATCGTTGGACACCGTGGGACAACGTGGGACAACGTGGGACAACGTGGGACAACGTGGGACAACGTGGGACAACGTGGGGCAACGTGGGACAACGTGGGACATCGTGGGACAACGTGGGACAACGTGGGACAACGTGGGACAACGTGGGACAACGTGCGACACCGTTGGACACCGTGGGACACCGTTGGACACCGTTGGACATCGTTGGACACCGTGGGACAACGTGGGACAACGTGGGACAACGTGGGACATCGTGGGACAACGTGGGACAACGTGGGACAACGTGGGACAACGTGGGACATCGTGGGACAACGTGGGACAACGTGGGACAACGTGGGACAACGTGGGACAACGTGGGACAACGTGGGACAACGTGGGACAACGTGGGACAACGTGGGACACCGTTGGACACCGTTGGACACCGTTGGACACCGTTGGACATCGTTGGACACCGTGGGACAACGTGGGACAACGTGGGACAACGTGGGAAACCATGGAACAACGTGGGACAACGTGGGACACCGTTGGACATCGTTGGACATCGTTGGACACCGTGGGACAACGTGGGACAACGTGGGACAACGTGGGACAACGTCGGACAACGTGGGACAACGTGGGACATCGTGGGACAACGTGGGACAACGTGGGACAACGTGGGACAACGTGGGACACCGTGGGACACCGTTGGACACCGTGGGACACCGTTGGACACCGTGGGACACCGTTGGACACCGTTGGACATCGTTGGACACCGTGGGACAACGTGGGACAACGTGGGACAACGTGGGACAACGTGGGACATCGTGGGACAACGTGGGACAACGTGGGACAACGTGGGACAACGTGGGACATCGTGGGACAACGTGGGACAACGTGGGACAACGTGGGACATCGTGGGACAACGTGGGACAACGTGGGACAACGTGGGACAACGTGGGACAACGTGGGACAACGTGGGACAACGTGGGACCACGTGGGACAACGTGGGACAACGTGGGACAACGTGGGACAACGTGGGACAACGTGGGACAACGTGGGACAACGTGGGACACCGTTGGACATCGTTGGACAACGTGGGACAACGTGGGACAACGTGGGACAACGTGGGACAACGTGGGACAACGTGGGACACCGTTGGACACCGTTGGACATCGTTGGACACCGTGGGACAACGTGGGACAACGTGGGACAACGTGGGACAACGTGGGACAACGTGGGACAACGTTGGACAACGTGGGACAACGTGGGACAACGTGGGACAACGTGGGACATCGTGGGACAACGTGGGACAACGTGGGACACCGTTGGACATCGTTGGACACCGTGGGACAACGTGGGACAACGTGGGACAACGTGGGACACCGTTGGACACCGTTGGACACCGTTGGACACCGTTGGACATCGTTGGACACCGTGGGACAACGTGGGACAACGTGGGACAACGTGGGAAACCATGGAACAACGTGGGACAACGTGGGACACCGTTGGACATCGTTGGTCAACGTGGGACAACGTGGGACAACGTGGGACAACGTGGGACAACGTGGGACAACGTTGGACAACGTGGGACACCGTTGGACATCGTTGGACACCGTGGGACAACGTGGGACAACGTGGGACCACGTGGGACAACGTGGGACAACGTGGGACATCGTGGGACAACGTGGGACAACGTGGGACAACGTGGGACAACGTGGGACACCGTTGGACAACGTGGGACACCGTTGGACATCGTTGGACACCGTGGGACAACGTGGGACAACGTGGGACCACGTGGGACAACGTGGGACAACGTGGGACAACGTGGGACAACGTGGGACAACGTGGGACAACGTGGGACATCGTGGGACAACGTGGGACAACGTGGGACACCGTTGGACATCGTTGGACACCGTGGGACACCGTGGGACAACGTGGGACAACGTGGGACAACGTGGGACAACGTGGGACAACGTGGGACAACGTGGGACAACGTGGGACAACGTGGGACAACGTGGGACAACGTGGGACAACGTGGGACAACGTGGGACAACGTGGGACAACGTGGGACACCGTTGGACACCGTGGGACACCGTTGGACACCGTTGGACATCGTTGGACACCGTGGGACAACGTGGGACAACGTGGGACAACGTGGGACAACGCGGGAGAACGTGGGACAACGTGGGACAACGTGGGACAACGTGGGACAACGTGGGACAACGTGGGACAACGTGGGACATCGTGGGACAACCTGGGACAACGTGGGACAACGTGGGACAACGTGGGACAACATGGGACACCGTTGGACATCGTTGGACACCGTGGGACAACGTGGGACAACGTGGGACAACGTGGGACACCGTTGGACACCGTTGGACACCGTTGGACACCGTTGGACATCGTTGGACACCGTGGGACAACGTGGGACAACGTGGGACAACGTGGGAAACCATGGAACAACGTGGGACAACGTGGGACACCGTTGGACATCGTTGGACAACGTGGGACAACGTGGGACAACGTGGGACAACGTGGGACAACGTGGGACAACGTGGGACAACGTGGGACACCGTTGGACACCGTGGGACACCGTTGGACACCGTTGGACATCGTTGGACACCGTGGGACAACGTGGGACAACGTGGGACAACGTGGGACAACGTGGGACAACGTGGGACAACGTGGGACAACGTGGGACAACGTGGGACAACGTGGGACAACGTGGGACATCGTGGGACAACGTGGGACAACGTGGGACAACGTGGGACAACGTGGGACACCGTTGGACAACGTGGGACACCGTTGGACATCGTTGGACACCGTGGGACAACGTGGGACAACGTGGGACAACGTGGGACAACGTGGGACAACGTGGGACAACGTGGGACAACGTGGGACAACGTGGGACAACGTGGGACAACGTGGGACAACGTGGGACAACGTGGGAAACCATGGAACAACGTGGGACAACGTGGGACACCGTTCGACATCGTTGGACAACGTGGGACAACGTGGGACAACGTGGGACAACGTGGGACAACGTGGGACAACGTGGGACACCGTTGGACACCGTGGGACACCGTTGGACACCGTTGGACATCGCTGGACACCGTGGGACAACGTGGGACAACGTGGGACAACGTGGGACAACGTGGGACAACGTGGGACAACGTGGGACAACGTGGGACAACGTGGGACAACGTGGGACACCGTTGGACAACGTGGGACACCGTTGGACATCGTTGGACACCGTGGGACAACGTGGGACAACGTGGGACAACGTGGGACAACGTGGGACACCGTTGGACATCGTTGGACATCGTTGGACATCGTGGGACACCGTTGGACATCGTTGGACATCGTTTGACACCGTTGGACACCGTTGGACAACGTGGGACATCGTGGGACAACGTGGGACAACGTGGGACAACGTGGGACAACGTGGGACACCGTTGGACACCGTTGGACACCGTGGGACACCGTTGGACACCGTTGGACACCGTTGGACATCGTTGGACATCGTTGGACATCGTGGGACACCGTTGGACATCGTTGGACATCGTTGGACACCGTTGGACATCGTTGGACACCGTTGGACATCGTTGGACATCGTTGGACATCGTGGGACACCGTTGGACATCGTTGGACATCGTTGGACACCGTGGGACAACGTGAGACAACGTGGGACAACGTGGGAAACCATGGAACAACGTGGGACAACGTGGGACACCGTTGGACATCGTTGGACAACGTGGGGCAACGTGGGACAACGTGGGACAACGTGGGACAACGTGGGACAACGTGGGACAACGTGGGACACCGTTGGACACCGTGGGACACCGTTGGACACCGTTGGACATCGTTGGACACCGTGGGACAACGTGGGACAACGTGGGACAACGTGGGACAACGTGGGACAACGTGGGACAACGTGGGACAACGTGGGACAACGTGGGACAACGTGGGACAACGTGGGACAACGTGGGACAACGTGGGACAACGTGGGACAACGTGGGACAACGTGGGACACCGTTGGACACCGTGGGACACCGTTGGACACCGTTGGACATCGTTGGACATCGTTGGACATCGTTGGACATCGTTGGACACCGTTGGACACCGTTGGACACCGTTGGACATCGTTGGACACCGTGGGACAACGTGGGACAACGTGGGACAACGTGGGACAACGTGGGACAACGTGGGACAACGTGGGACAACGTGGGACAACGTGGGACAACGTGGGACATCGTGGGACAACGTGGGACAACGTGGGACAACGTGGGACAACGTGGGACAACGTGGGACACCGTTGGACACCGTGGGACACCGTTGGACACCGTTGGACATCGTTGGACACCGTGGGACAACGTGGGACAACGTGGGACAACGTGGGACATCGTGGGACAACGTGGGACAACGTGGGTCAACGTGGGACAACGTGGGACATCGTGGGACAACGTGGGACAACGTGGGACAACGTGGGACAACGTGGGACAACGTGGGACAACGTGGGACAACGTGGGACAACGTGGGACAACGTGGGACACCGTTGGACACCGTTGGACACCGTTGGACACCGTTGGACATCGTTGGACACCGTGGGACAACGTGGGACAACGTGGGACAACGTGGGAAACCATGGAACAACGTGGGACAACGTGGGACACCGTTGGACATCGTTGGACATCGTTGGACACCGTGGGACAACGTGGGACAACGTGGGACAACGTGGGACAACGTCGGACAACGTGGGACAACGTGGGACATCGTGGGACAACGTGGGACAACGTGGGACAACGTGGGACAACGTGGGACAACGTGGGACACCGTTGGACACCGTGGGACACCGTTGGACACCGTGGGACACCGTTGGACACCGTTGGACATCGTTGGACACCGTGGGACAACGTGGGACAACGTGGGACAACGTGGGACAACGTGGGACATCGTGGGACAACGTGGGACAACGTGGGACAACGTGGGACAACGTGGGACATCGTGGGACAACGTGGGACAACGTGGGACAACGTGGGACATCGTGGGACAACGTGGGACAACGTGGGACAACGTGGGACAACGTGGGACAACGTGGGACACCGTTGGACACCGTTGGACACCGTTGGACACCGTTGGACATCGTTGGACACCGTGGGACAACGTGGGACAACGTGGGACAACGTGGGAAACCATGGAACAACGTGGGACAACGTGGGACACCGTTGGACATCGTTGGACATCGTTGGACACCGTGGGACAACGTGGGACAACGTGGGACAACGTGGGACAACGTCGGACAACGTGGGACAACGTGGGACAACGTGGGACAACGTGGGACAACGTGGGACAACGTGGGACAACGTGGGACAACGTGGGACAACGTGGGACAACGTGGGACATCGTGGGACAACGTGGGACAACGTGGGACAACGTGGGACAACGTGGGACATCGTTGGACACCGTTGGACACCGTGGGACAACGTGGGACAACGTGGGACAACGTGGGACAACGTGGGACAACGTGGGACAACGTGGGACAACGTGGGACAACGTGGGACAACGTGGGACAACGTGGGACAACGTGGGACAACGTGGGACAACGTGGGACAACGTGGGACAACGTGGGACAACGTGGGACAACGTGGGACAACGTGGGACACCGTTGGACAACGTGGGACACCGTTGGACATCGTTGGACACCGTGGGACAACGTGGGACAACGTGGGACAACGTGGGACAACGTGGGACACCGTTGGACATCGTTGGACATCGTTGGACATCGTGGGACACCGTTGGACATCGTTGGACATCGTTTGACACCGTTGGACACCGTTGGACAACGTGGGACAACGTGGGACAACGTGGGACAACGTGGGACAACGTGGGACAACGTGGGACACCGTTGGACACCGTTGGACACCGTGGGACACCGTTGGACACCGTTGGACACCGTTGGACATCGTTGGACATCGTTGGACATCGTGGGACACCGTTGGACATCGTTGGACATCGTTGGACACCGTTGGACATCGTTGGACACCGTTGGACATCGTTGGACATCGTTGGACATCGTGGGACACCGTTGGACATCGTTGGACATCGTTGGACACCGTGGGACAACGTGAGACAACGTGGGACAACGTGGGAAACCATGGAACAACGTGGGACAACGTGGGACACCGTTGGACATCGTTGGACAACGTGGGACAACGTGGGACAACGTGGGACAACGTGGGACAACGTGGGACAACGTGGGACAACGTGGGACACCGTTGGACACCGTGGGACACCGTTGGACACCGTTGGACATCGTTGGACACC
Source organism: Bombus terrestris (assembly GCF_910591885.1). Lineage (NCBI taxonomy): Eukaryota > Metazoa > Arthropoda > Insecta > Hymenoptera > Apidae > Bombus > Bombus terrestris. The sequence goes on from NW_025963680.1 coordinate 48,249, forward strand.
GTGGGACAACGTGGGACAACGTGGGACAACGTGGGACAACGTGGGACAACGTGGGACAACGTGGGACAACGTGGGACAACGTGGGACAACGTGGGACAACGTGGGACAACGTGGGACAACGTGGGACAACGTGCGACAACGTGGGACAACGTGGGACACCGTTGGACACCGTGGGACACCGTTGGACACCGTTGGACATCGTTGGACATCGTTGGACATCGTTGGACATCGTTGGACACCGTTGGACACCGTTGGACACCGTTGGACATCGTTGGACACCGTGGGACAACGTGGGACAACGTGGGACAACGTGGGACAACGTGGGACAACGTGGGACAACGTGGGACAACGTGGGACAACGTGGGACATCGTGGGACAACGTGGGACAACGTGGGACAACGTGGGACAACGTGGGACAACGTGGGACACCGTTGGACACCGTGGGACACCGTTGGACACCGTTGGACATCGTTGGACACCGTGGGACAACGTGGGACAACGTGGGACAACGTGGGACATCGTGGGACAACGTGGGACAACGTGGGACAACGTGGGACAACGTGGGACATCGTGGGACAACGTGGGACAACGTGGGACAACGTGGGACAACGTGGGACAACGTGGGACAACGTGGGACAACGTGGGACAACGTGGGACAACGTGGGACAACGTGGGACACCGTTGGACACCGTTGGACACCGTTGGACACCGTTGGACATCGTTGGACACCGTGGGACAACGTGGGACAACGTGGGACAACGTGGGAAACCATGGAACAACGTGGGACAACGTGGGACACCGTTGGACATCGTTGGACATCGTTGGACACCGTGGGACAACGTGGGACAACGTGGGACAACGTGGGACAACGTCGGACAACGTGGGACAACGTGGGACATCGTGGGACAACGTGGGACAACGTGGGACAACGTGGGACAACGTGGGACAACGTGGGACACCGTTGGACACCGTGGGACACCGTTGGACACCGTGGGACACCGTTGGACACCGTTGGACATCGTTGGACACCGTGGGACAACGTGGGACAACGTGGGACAACGTGGGACAACGTGGGACATCGTGGGACAACGTGGGACAACGTGGGACAACGTGGGACAACGTGGGACATCGTGGGACAACGTGGGACAACGTGGGACAACGTGGGACCATCGTGGGACAACGTGGGACAACGTGGGACAACGTGGGACAACGTGGGACAACGTGGGGACACCGTTGGACACCGTTGGACACCGTTGGACACCGTTGGACATCGTTGGACACCGTGGGACAACGTGGGACAACGTGGGACAACGTGGGAAACCATGGAACAACGTGGGACAACGTGGGACACCGTTGGACATCGTTGGACATCGTTGGACACCGTGGGGACAACGTGGGACAACGTGGGACAACGTGGGACAACGTCGGACAACGTGGGACAACGTGGGGACAACGTGGGACAACGTGGGACAACGTGGGACAACGTGGGACAACGTGGGACAACGTGGGACAACGTGGGACAACGTGGGACATCGTGGGACAACGTGGGACAACGTGGGACAACGTGGGACAACGTGGGACATCGTTGGACACCGTTGGACACCGTGGGACAACGTGGGACAACGTGGGACAACGTGGGACAACGTGGGACAACGTGGGACAACGTGGGACAACGTGGGACAACGTGGGACAACGTGGGACAACGTGGGACAACGTGGGACACCGTTGGACATCGTTGGACAACGTGGGACAACGTGGGACAACGTGGGACAACGTGGGACAACGTGGGACAACGTGGGACACCGTTGGACACCGTTGGACATCGTTGGACACCGTGGGACAACGTGGGACAACGTGGGACAACGTGGGACAACGTGGGACAACGTGGGACAACGTTGGACAACGTGGGACAACGTGGGACAACGTGGGACAACGTGGGACATCGTGGGACAACGTGGGACAACGTGGGACACCGTTGGACATCGTTGGACACCGTGGGACAACGTGGGACAACGTGGGACAACGTGGGACACCGTTGGACACCGTTGGACACCGTTGGACACCGTTGGACATCGTTGGACACCGTGGGACAACGTGGGACAACGTGGGACAACGTGGGAAACCATGGAACAACGTGGGACAACGTGGGACACCGTTGGACATCGTTGGACAACGTGGGACAACGTGGGACAACGTGGGACAACGTGGGACAACGTGGGACAACGTTGGGACAACGTGGGACACCGTTGGACACCGTGGGACACCGTTGGACACCGTTGGACATCGTTGGACACCGTGGGACAACGTGGGACAACGTGGGACAACGTGGGACAACGTGGGACAACGTGGGACAACGTGGGACAACGTGGGACAACGTGGGACAACGTGGGACAACGTGGGACAACGTGGGAAATCGTGGGACAACGTGGGACAACGTGGGACAACGTGGGACAACTTGGGACACCGTTGGACAACGTGGGACACCGTTGGACATCGTTGGACACCGTGGGACAACGTGGGACAACGTGGGACCACGTGGGACAACGTGGGACAACGTGGGACAACGTGGGACAACGTGGGACAACGTGGGACAACGTGGGACATCGTGGGACAACGTGGGACAACGTGGGACACCGTTGGACATCGTTGGACACCGTGGGACACCGTGGGACAACGTGGGACAACGTGGGACAACGTGGGACAACGTGGGACAACGTGGGACAACGTGGGACAACGTGGGACAACGTGGGACAACGTGGGACAACGTGGGACAACGTGGGACAACGTGGGACAACGTGGACAACGTGGGACACCGTTGGACACCGTGGGACACCGTTGGACACCGTTGGACATCGTTGGACACCGTGGGACAACGTGGGACAACGTGGGACAACGTGGGACAACGTGGGACAACGTGGGACAACGTGGGACAACGTGGGACAACGTGGGACAACGTGGGGACAACGTGGGACAACGTGGGACATCGTGGGACAACGTGGGACAACGTGGGACAACGTGGGACAACGTGGGACACCGTTGGACATCGTTGGACACCGTGGGGACAACGTGGGACAACGTGGGACAACGTGGGACACCGTTGGACACCGTTGGACACCGTGGGACAACGTGGGACAACGTGGGACAACGTGGGAAACCATGGAACAACGTGGGGACAACGTGGGACACCGTTGGACATCGTTGGACAACGTGGGACAACGTGGACAACGTGGGACAACGTGGGACAACGTGGGACAACGTGGGACAACGTGGGACACCGTTGGACACCGTGGGACACCGTTGGACACCGTTGGACATCGTGGGACAACCGTGGGACAACGTGGGACAACGTGGGACAACGTGGGACAACGTGGGACAACGTGGGACAACGTGGGACAACGTGGGACAACGTGGGACAACGTGGGACAACGTGGGACAACGTGGGACAACGTGGGACAACGTGGGACAACGTGGGACAACGTGGGACAACGTGGGACATCGTGGGGACAACGTGGGACAACGTGGGACACCGTTGGACATCGTTGGACACCGTGGGACAACGTGGGACAACGTGGGACAACGTGGGACACCGTTGGACACCGTTGGACACCGTTGGACACCGTTGGACATCGTTGGACACCGTGGGACAACGTGGGACAACGTGGGACAACGTGGGAAACCATGGAACAACGTGGGACAACGTGGGACACCGTTGGACATCGTTGGACAACGTGGGACAACGTGGGACAACGTGGGACAACGTGGGACAACGTGGGACAACGTGGGACAACGTGGACACCGTTGGACACCGTGGGACACCGTTGGACACCGTTGGACATCGTTGGACACCGTGGGACAACGTGGGACAACGTGGGACAACGTGGACAACGTGGGACAACGTGGGACAACGTGGGACAACGTGGGACAACGTGGGACAACGTGGGACACCGTTGGACATCGTTGGACAACGTGGGACACCGTTGGACACCGTTGGACACCGTTGGACACCGTTGGACATCGTTGGACACCGTGGGACAACGTGGGACAACGTGGGACAACGTGGGAAACCATGGAACAACGTGGGACAACGTGGGACACCGTTGGACATCGTTGGACAACGTGGGACAACGTGGGACAACGTGGGACAACGTGGGACAACGTGGGACAACGTGGGACAACGTGGGACACCGTTGGACACCGTGGGACACCGTTGGACACCGTTGGACATCGTTGGACACCGTGGGACAACGTGGGACAACGTGGGACAACGTGGGACAACGTGGACAACGTGGGACAACGTGGGACAACGTGGGACAACGTGGGACAACGTGGGACAACGTGGGACAACGTGGGACATCGTGGGACAACGTGGGACAACGTGGGACAACGTGGGACAACGTGGGACACCGTTGGACAACGTGGGACACCGTTGGACAACGTTGGACACCGTGGGACAACGTGGGACAGGGACACGTGGGACAACGTGGGACAACGTGGGACAACGTGGGACAACGTGGGACAACGTGGGACAACGTGGGACAACGTGGGACAACGTGGGACACCGTTGGACATCGTTGGACACCGTGGGACACCGTGGGACAACGAGGGACAACGTGGGACAACGTGGGACAACGTGGGACAACGTGGGAACGAACGTGGGACAACGTGGGACAACGTGGGACAACGTGGGACAACGTGGGACAACGTGGGACAACGTGGGACAACGTGGGACAACGTGGGACAACGTGGGACAACGTGGGACAACGTGGGACAACGTGGGACACGTGGACACCGTTGGACACGTTGGACATCGTTGGACACCGTGGGACAACGTGGGACAACGTGGGACAACGTGGGACAACGTGGGACAACGTGGGACAAACGTTGGACAACGTGGGACAACGTGGACAACGTGGGACAACGTGGGACATCGTGGGACAACGTGGGACAACGTGGGACACCGTTGGACATCGTTGGACACCGTGGGACAACGTGGGACAACGTGGGACAACGTGGCACACCGTTGGACACCGTTGGACACCGTTGGACACCGTTGGACATCGTTGGACACCGTGGGACAACGTGGGACAACGTGGGACAACGTGGGAAACCATGGAACAACGTGGGACAACGTGGGACACCGTTGGACATCGTTGGACAACGTGGGACAACGTGGGACAACGTGGGACAACGTGGGACAACGTGGGACAACGTGGGACAACGTGGGACAACGTGGGACACCGTTGGACACCGTGGGACACCGTTGGACACCGTGGGACACCGTTGGACAACGTTGGACAACGTGGGACAACGTGGGACAACGTGGGACAACGTGGGACATCGTGGGACAACGTGGGACAACGTGGGACACCGTTGGACATCGTTGGACACCGTGGGACAACGTGGGACAACGTGGGACAACGTGGGACAACGTGGGACAACGTGGACAACGTGGACACCGTTGGACACCGTGGGACACCGTTGGACACCGTGGGACACCGTTGGACAACGTTGGACATTCGTGGGACAACGTGGGACAACGTGGGACAACGTGGGACATCGTGGGACAACGTGGGACAACGTGGGACACCGTTGGACATCGTTGGACACCGTGGGACAACGTGGGACAACGTGGGACAACGTGGGACACCGTTGGACACCGTTGGACACCGTTGGACACCGTTGGACATCGTTGGACACCGTGGGACAACGTGGGACAACGTGGGACCACGTGGGACAACGTGGGGCAACGTGGGACAACGTGGGACAACGTTGGACATCGTTGGACATCGTTGGACACCGTGGGACAACGTGGGACAACGTGGGAAAACGTGGGACAACGTGGGACACCGTTGGACATCGCTGGACACCGTTGGACATCGTTGGACACCGTGGGACAACGTGGGACAACGTGGGACAACGTGGGACAACGTGGGACAACGTGGGACAACGTGGGACAACGTGGGACAACGTGGGACAACGTGGGACAACGTGGGACAACGTGGGACAACGTGGGACAACGTGGGACACCGTTGGACAACACGGGACACCGTTGGACATCGTTGGACACCGTGGGACAACGTGGGACAACGTGGGACCACGTGGGACAACGTGGGACAACGTGGGACAACGTGGGACAACGTGGGACAACGTGGGACAACGTGGGACATCGTGGGACAACGTGGGACAACGTGGGACACCGTTGGACATCGTTGGACACCGTGGGACACCGTGGGACAACGTGGGACAACGTGGGACAACGTGGGACAACGTGGGACAACGTGGGACAACGTGGGACAACGTGGGACAACGTGGGACAACGTGGGACAACGTGGGACACCGTTGGACACCGTGGGACACCGTTGGACACCGTGGGACATCGTTGGACACCGTGGGACAACGTGGGACAACGTGGGACAACGTGGGACAACGTGGGACAACGTGGGACAACGTGGGACAACGTGGGACAACGTGGGACAACGTGGGACAACGTGGGACAACGTGGGACAACGTGGGACAACGTGGGACAACGTGGGACAACGTGGGACAACGTGGGACACCGTTGGACAACGTGGGACACCGTTGGACATCGTTGGACACCGTGGGACAACGTGGGACAACGTGGGACCACGTCGGACAACGTGGGACAACGTGGGACAACGTGGGACAACGTGGGACAACGTGGGACAACGTGGGACAACGTGGGACAACGTGGGACAACGTGGGACACCGTTGGACATCGTTGGACACCGTGGGACACCGTGGGACAACGTGGGACAACGTGGGACAACGTGGGACAACGTGGGACAACGTGGGACAACGTGGGACAACGTGGGACAACGTGGGACAACGTGGGACAACGTGGGACAACGTGGGACAACGTGGGACAACGTGGGACAACGTGGGACATCGTGGGACAACGTGGGACAACGTGGGACAACGTGGGACAACGTGGGACACCGTTGGACATCGTTGGACACCGTGGGACAACGTGGGACAACGTGGGACCACGTGGGACAACGTGGGACAACGTGGGACAACGTGGGACAACGTGGGACATCGTGGGACAACGTGAGACAACGTGGGACAACGTGGGACAACGTGGGACAACGTGGGACACCGTTGGACACCGTTGGACACCGTTGGACATCGTTGGACACCGTGGGACAACGTGGGACAACGTGGGACAACGTGGGACAACGTGGGACATCGTGGGACAACGTGGGACAACGTGGGACACCGTTGGACATCGTTGGACACCGTGGGACACCGTGGGACAACGTGGGACAACGTGGGACAACGTGGGACAACGTGGGACAACGTGGGACAACGTGGGACAACGTGGGACAACGTGGGACAACGTGGGACAACGTTGGACAACGTGGGACAACGTGGGACAACGTGGGACACCGTTGGACACCGTGGGACACCGTTGGACACCGTTGGACATCGTTGGACACCGTGGGACAACGTGGGACAACGTGGGACAACGTGGGACAACGTGGGACAACGTGGGACAACGTGGGACAACGTGGGACAACGTGGGACAACGTGGGACAACGTGGGACAACGTGGGACATCGTGGGACAACGTGGGACAACGTGGGACAACGTGGGACAACGTGGGACACCGTTGGACAACGTGGGACACCGTTGGACATCGTTGGACACCGTGGGACAACGTGGGACAACGTGGGACCACGTGGGACAACGTGGGACAACGTGGGACAACGTGGGACAACGTGGGACAACGTGGGACAACGTGGGACATCGTGGGACAACGTGGGACAACGTGGGACACCGTTGGACATCGTTGGACACCGTGGGACACCGTGGGACAACGTGGGACAACGTGGGACAACGTGGGACAACGTGGGACAACGTGGGACAACGTGGGACAACGTGGGACAACGTGGGACAACGTGGGACAACGTGGGACAACGTGGGACAACGTGGGACAACGTGGGACAACGTGGGACAACGTGGGACATCGTGGGACAACGTGGGACAACGTGGGACAACGTGGGACAACGTGGGACACCGTTGGACATCGTTGGACACCGTGGGACAACGTGGGACAACGTGGGACCACGTGGGACAACGTGGGACAACGTGGGACAACGTGGGACAACGTGGGACATCGTGGGACAACGTGGGACAACGTGGGACAACGTGGGACAACGTGGGACAACGTGGGACACCGTTGGACACCGTTGGACACCGTTGGACACCGTTGGACATCGTTGGACACCGTGGGACAACGTGGGACAACGTGGGACAACGTGGGAAACCATGGAACAACGTGGGACAACGTGGGACACCGTTGGACATCGTTGGACATCGTTGGACACCGTGGGACAACGTGGGACAACGTGGGAAAACGTGGGACAACGTGGGACACCGTTGGACATCGCTGGACACCGTTGGACATCGTTGGACACCGTGGGACAACGTGGGACAACGTGGGACAACGTGGGACAACGTGGGACAACGTGGGACAACGTGGGACAACGTGGGACAACGTGGGACAACGTGGGACAACGTGGGACAACGTGGGACAACGTGGGACATCGTGGGACAACGTGGGACAACGTGGGACAACGTGGGACAACGTGGGACAACGTGGGACATCGTGGGACAACGTGGGACAACGTGGGACATCGTTGGACACCGTTGGACACCGTGGGACAACGTGGGACAACGTGGGACATCGTGGGACAACGTGGGACAACGTGGGACAACGTGGGACATCGTGGGACAACGTGGGACAACGTGGGACAACGTGGGACAACGTGGGACAACGTGGGACACCGTTGGACACCGTTGGACACCGTTGGACACCGTTGGACATCGTTGGACACCGTGGGACAACGTGGGACAACGTGGGACAACGTGGGAAACCATGGAACAACGTGGGACAACGTGGGACACCGTTGGACATCGTTGGACATCGTTGGACACCGTGGGACAACGTGGGACAACGTGGGACTACGTGGGACAACGTCGGACAACGTGGGACAACGTGGGACAACGTGGGACAACGTGGGACAACGTGGGACAACGTGGGACAACGTGGGACAACGTGGGACAACGTGGGACATCGTGGGACAACGTGGGACAACGTGGGACAACGTGGGACAACGTGGGACATCGTTGGACACCGTTGGACACCGTGGGACAACGTGGGACAACGTGGGACAACGTGGGACAACGTGGGACAACGTGGGACAACGTGGGACAACGTGGGACAACGTGGGACAACGTGGGACAACGTGGGACAACGTGGGACACCGTTGGACATCGTTGGACAACGTGGGACACCGTTGGACACCGTTGGACACCGTTGGACACCGTTGGACATCGTTGGACACCGTGGGACAACGTGGGACAACGTGGGACAACGTGGGAAACCATGGAACAACGTGGGACAACGTGGGACACCGTTGGACATCGTTGGACAACGTGGGACAACGTGGGACAACGTGGGACAACGTGGGACAACGTGGGACAACGTGGGACAACGTGGGACACCGTTGGACACCGTGGGACACCGTTGGACACCGTTGGACATCGTTGGACACCGTGGGACAACGTGGGACAACGTGGGACAACGTGGGACAACGTGGGACAACGTGGGACAACGTGGGACAACGTGGGACAACGTGGGACAACGTGGGACAACGTGGGACAACGTGGGACATCGTGGGACAACGTGGGACAACGTGGGACAACGTGGGACAACGTGGGACACCGTTGGACAACGTGGGACACCGTTGGACATCGTTGGACACCGTGGGACAACGTGGGACAACGTGGGACCACGTGGGACAACGTGGGACAACGTGGGACAACGTGGGACAACGTGGGACAACGTGGGACAACGTGGGACATCGTGGGACAACGTGGGACAACGTGGGACACCGTTGGACATCGTTGGACACCGTGGGACACCGTGGGACAACGTGGGACAACGTGGGACAACGTGGGACAACGTGGGACAACGTGGGACAACGTGGGACAACGTGGGACAACGTGGGACAACGTGGGACAACGTGGGACAACGTGGGACAACGTGGGACAACGTGGGACAACGTGGGACACCGTTGGACACCGTGGGACACCGTTGGACACCGTTGGACATCGTTGGACAACGTGGGACAACGTGGGACAACGTGGGACAACGTGGGACATCGTTGGACACCGTTGGACACCGTGGGACAACGTGGGACAACGTGGGACATCGTGGGACAACGTGGGACAACGTGGGACAACGTGGGACATCGTGGGACAACGTGGGACAACGTGGGACAACGTGGGACAACGTGGGACAACGTGGGACACCGTTGGACACCGTTGGACACCGTTGGACACCGTTGGACATCGTTGGACAACGTGGGACAACGTGGGACAACGTGGGACACCGTTGGACATCGTTGGACACCGTGGGACACCGTGGGACAACGTGGGACAACGTGGGACAACGTGGGACAACGTGGGACAACGTGGGACAACGTGGGACAACGTGGGACAACGTGGGACAACGTGGGACAACGTGGGACAACGTGGGACAACGTGGGACAACGTGGGACAACGTGGGACACCGTTGGACACCGTGGGACACCGTTGGACACCGTTGGACATCGTTGGACACCGTGGGACAACGTGGGACAACGTGGGACAACGTGGGACAACGTGGGACATCGTTGGACACCGTTGGACACCGTGGGACAACGTGGGACAACGTGGGACATCGTGGGACAACGTGGGACAACGTGGGACAACGTGGGACATCGTGGGACAACGTGGGACAACGTGGGACAACGTGGGACAACGTGGGACAACGTGGGACACCGTTGGACACCGTTGGACACCGTTGGACACCGTTGGACATCGTTGGACACCGTGGGACAACGTGGGACAACGTGGGACAACGTGGGAAACCATGGAACAACGTGGGACAACGTGGGACACCGTTGGACATCGTTGGACATCGTTGGACACCGTGGGACAACGTGGGACAACGTGGGACAACGTGGGACAACGTCGGACAACGTGGGACAACGTGGGACAACGTGGGACAACGTGGGACAACGTGGGACAACGTGGGACAACGTGGGACAACGTGGGACAACGTGGGACAACGTGGGACATCGTGGGACAACGTGGGACAACGTGGGACAACGTGGGACAACGTGGGACATCGTTGGACACCGTTGGACACCGTGGGACAACGTGGGACAACGTTGGACAACGTGGGACAACGTGGGACAACGTGGGACAACGTGGGACATCGTGGGACAACGTGGGACAACGTGGGACACCGTTGGACATCGTTGGACACCGTGGGACAACGTGGGACAACGTGGGACAACGTGGGACACCGTTGGACACCGTTGGACACCGTTGGACACCGTTGGACATCGTTGGACACCGTGGGACAACGTGGGACAACGTGGGACAACGTGGGAAACCATGGAACAACGTGGGACAACGTGGGACACCGTTGGACATCGTTGGACAACGTGGGACAACGTGGGACAACGTGGGACAACGTGGGACAACGTGGGACAACGTGGGACAACGTGGGACACCGTTGGACACCGTGGGACACCGTTGGACACCGTTGGACATCGTTGGACACCGTGGGACAACGTGGGACAACGTGGGACAACGTGGGACAACGTGGGACAACGTGGGACAACGTGGGACAACGTGGGACAACGTGGGACAACGTGGGACATCGTGGGACAACGTGGGACAACGTGGGACAACGTGGGACAACGTGGGACAACGTGGGACATCGTGGGACAACGTGGGACAACGTGGGACAACGTGGGACAACGTGGGACATCGTTGGACACCGTTGGACACCGTGGGACAACGTGGGACAACGTGGGACATCGTGGGACAACGTGGGACAACGTGGGACAACGTGGGACATCGTGGGACAACGTGGGACAACGTGGGACAACGTGGGACAACGTGGGACAACGTGGGACACCGTTGGACACCGTTGGACACCGTTGGACACCGTTGGACATCGTTGGACACCGTGGGACAACGTGGGACAACGTGGGACAACGTGGGAAACCATGGAACAACGTGGGACAACGTGGGACACCGTTGGACATCGTTGGACATCGTTGGACACCGTGGGACAACGTGGGACAACGTGGGACAACGTGGGACAACGTCGGACAACGTGGGACAACGTGGGACAACGTGGGACAACGTGGGACAACGTGGGACAACGTGGGACAACGTGGGACAACGTGGGACAACGTGGGACATCGTGGGACAACGTGGGACAACGTGGGACAACGTGGGACAACGTGGGACATCGTTGGACACCGTTGGACACCGTGGGACAACGTGGGACAACGTGGGACAACGTGGGACAACGTGGGACAACGTGGGACACCGTTGGACAACGTGGGACACCGTTGGACATCGTTGGACACCGTGGGACAACGTGGGACAACGTGGGACCACGTGGGACATCGTGGGACAACGTGGGACAACGTGGGACAACGTGGGACAACGTGGGACATCGTTGGACACCGTTGGACACCGTGGGACAACGTGGGACAACGTTGGACAACGTGGGACAACGTGGGACAACGTGGGACAACGTGGGACATCGTGGGACAACGTGGGACAACGTGGGACACCGTTGGACATCGTTGGACACCGTGGGACAACGTGGGACAACGTGGGACAACGTGGGACACCGTTGGACACCGTTGGACACCGTTGGACACCGTTGGACATCGTTGGACACCGTGGGACAACGTGGGACAACGTGGGACAACGTGGGAAACCATGGAACAACGTGGGACAACGTGGGACACCGTTGGACATCGTTGGACAACGTGGGACAACGTGGGACAACGTGGGACAACGTGGGACAACGTGGGACAACGTGGGACAACGTGGGACACCGTTGGACACCGTGGGACACCGTTGGACACCGTTGGACATCGTTGGACACCGTGGGACAACGTGGGACAACGTGGGACAACGTGGGACAACGTGGGACAACGTGGGACAACGTGGGACAACGTGGGACAACGTGGGACAACGTGGGACAACGTGGGACATCGTGGGACAACGTGGGACAACGTGGGACAACGTGGGACAACGTGGGACAACGTGGGACATCGTGGGACAACGTGGGACAACGTGGGACAACGTGGGACAACGTGGGACATCGTTGGACACCGTGGGACACCGTGGGACAACGTGGGACAACGTGGGACATCGTGGGACAACGTGGGACAACGTGGGACAACGTGGGACATCGTGGGACAACGTGGGACAACGTGGGACAACGTGGGACAACGTGGGACACCGTTGGACACCGTTGGACACCGTTGGACACCGTTGGACATCGTTGGACACCGTGGGACAACGTGGGACAACGTGGGACAACGTGGGAAACCATGGAACAACGTGGGACAACGTGGGACACCGTTGGACAACGTGGGACAACGTGGGACAACGTGGGACACCGTTGGACACCGTGGGACACCGTTGGACACCGTTGGACACCGTTGGACATCGTTGGACACCGTGGGACAACGTGGGACAACGTGGGACAACGTGGGAAACCATGGAACAACGTGGGACAACGTGGGACAACGTGGGACAACGTGGGACATCGTGGGACAACGTGGGACAACGTGGGACACCGTTGGACATCGTTGGACACCGTGGGACACCGTGGGACAACGTGGGACAACGTGGGACAACGTGGGACAACGTGGGACAACGTGGGACAACGTGGGACAACGTGGGACAACGTGGGACAACGTGGGACAACGTGGGACAACGTGGGACAACGTGGGACAACGTGGGACAACGTGGGACACCGTTGGACACCGTGGGACACCGTTGGACACCGTTGGACATCGTTGGACACCGTGGGACAACGTGGGACAACGTGGGACAACGTGGGACAACGTGGGACATCGTTGGACACCGTTGGACACCGTGGGACAACGTGGGACAACGTGGGACATCGTGGGACAACGTGGGACAACGTGGGACAACGTGGGACATCGTGGGACAACGTGGGACAACGTGGGACAACGTGGGACAACGTGGGACACCGTTGGACATCGTTGGACACCGTGGGACAACGTGGGACAACGTGGGACATCGTGGGACAACGTGGGACAACGAGGGACAACGTGGGACAACGTGGGACATCGTTGGACACCGTTGGACACCGTGGGACAACGTGGGACAACGTGGGACATCGTGGGACAACGTGGGACAACGTGGGACAACGTGGGACATCGTGGGACAACGTGGGACAACGTGGGACAACGTGGGACAACGTGGGACAACGTGGGACACCGTTGGACACCGTTGGACACCGTTGGACACCGTTGGACATCGTTGGACACCGTGGGACAACGTGGGACAACGTGGGACAACGTGGGAAACCATGGAACAACGTGGGACAACGTGGGACACCGTTGGACATCGTTGGACATCGTTGGACACCGTGGGACAACGTGGGACAACGTGGGACAACGTGGGACAACGTCGGACAACGTGGGACAACGTGGGACAACGTGGGACAACGTGGGACAACGTGGGACAACGTGGGACAACGTGGGACAACGTGGGACAACGTGGGACATCGTGGGACAACGTGGGACAACGTGGGACAACGTGGGACAACGTGGGACATCGTTGGACACCGTTGGACACCGTGGGACAACGTGGGACAACGTGGGACAACGTGGGACAACGTGGGACAACGTGGGACAACGTGGGACAACGTGGGACAACGTGGGACAACGTGGGACACCGTTGGACATCGTTGGACAACGTGGGACACCGTTGGACACCGTTGGACACCGTTGGACACCGTTGGACATCGTTGGACACCGTGGGACAACGTGGGACAACGTGGGACAACGTGGGAAACCATGGAACAACGTGGGACAACGTGGGACACCGTTGGACATCGTTGGACAACGTGGGACAACGTGGGACAACGTGGGACAACGTGGGACAACGTGGGACAACGTGGGACAACGTGGGACACCGTTGGACACCGTGGGACACCGTTGGACACCGTTGGACATCGTTGGACACCGTGGGACAACGTGGGACAACGTGGGACAACGTGGGACAACGTGGGACAACGTGGGACAACGTGGGACAACGTGGGACAACGTGGGACAACGTGGGACAACGTGGGACAACGTGGGACATCGTGGGACAACGTGGGACAACGTGGGACAACGTGGGACAACGTGGGACACCGTTGGACAACGTGGGACACCGTTGGACATCGTTGGACACCGTGGGACAACGTGGGACAACGTGGGACCACGTGGGACAACGTGGGACAACGTGGGACAACGTGGGACAACGTGGGACAACGTGGGACAACGTGGGACATCGTGGGACAACGTGGGACAACGTGGGACACCGTTGGACATCGTTGGACACCGTGGGACACCGTGGGACAACGTGGGACAACGTGGGACAACGTGGGACAACGTGGGACAACGTGGGACAACGTGGGACAACGTGGGACAACGTGGGACAACGTGGGACAACGTGGGACAACGTGGGACAACGTGGGACAACGTGGGACAACGTGGGACACCGTTGGACACCGTGGGACACCGTTGGACACCGTTGGACATCGTTGGACACCGTGGGACAACGTGGGACAACGTGGGACAACGTGGGACAACGTGGGACATCGTTGGACACCGTTGGACACCGTGGGACAACGTGGGACAACGTGGGACATCGTGGGACAACGTGGGACAACGTGGGACAACGTGGGACATCGTGGGACAACGTGGGACAACGTGGGACAACGTGGGACAACGTGGGACAACGTGGGACACCGTTGGACACCGTTGGACACCGTTGGACACCGTTGGACATCGTTGGACACCGTGGGACAACGTGGGACAACGTGGGACAACGTGGGAAACCATGGAACAACGTGGGACAACGTGGGACACCGTTGGACATCGTTGGACATCGTTGGACACCGTGGGACAACGCGGGACAACGTGGGACAACGTGGGACAACGTCGGACAACGTGGGACAACGTGGGACAACGTGGGACAACGTGGGACAACGTGGGACAACGTGGGACAACGTGGGACAACGTGGGACAACGTGGGACAACGTGGGACATCGTGGGACAACGTGGGACAACGTGGGACAACGTGGGACAACGTGGGACATCGTTGGACACCGTTGGACACCGTGGGACAACGTGGGACAACGTTGGACAACGTGGGACAACGTGGGACAACGTGGGACAACGTGGGACATCGTGGGACAACGTGGGACAACGTGGGACACCGTTGGACATCGTTGGACACCGTGGGACAACGTGGGACAACGTGGGACAACGTGGGACACCGTTGGACACCGTTGGACACCGTTGGACACCGTTGGACATCGTTGGACACCGTGGGACAACGTGGGACAACGTGGGACAACGTGGGAAACCATGGAACAACGTGGGACAACGTGGGACACCGTTGGACATCGTTGGACAACGTGGGACAACGTGGGACAACGTGGGACAACGTGGGACAACGTGGGACAACGTGGGACACCGTTGGACACCGTGGGACACCGTTGGACACCGTTGGACATCGTTGGACACCGTGGGACAACGTGGGACAACGTGGGACAACGTGGGACAACGTGGGACAACGTGGGACAACGTGGGACAACGTGGGACAACGTGGGACAACGTGGGACAACGTGGGACAACGTGGGACATCGTGGGACAACGTGGGACAACGTGGGACAACGTGGGACAACGTGGGACACCGTTGGACAACGTGGGACACCGTTGGACATCGTTGGACACCGTGGGACAACGTGGGACAACGTGGGACCACGTGGGACAACGTGGGACAACGTGGGACAACGTGGGACAACGTGGGACAACGTGGGACAACGTGGGACATCGTGGGACAACGTGGGACAACGTGGGACACCGTTGGACATCGTTGGACACCGTGGGACACCGTGGGACAACGTGGGACAACGTGGGACAACGTGGGACAACGTGGGACAACGTGGGACAACGTGGGACAACGTGGGACAACGTGGGACAACGTGGGACAACGTGGGACAACGTGGGACAACGTGGGACAACGTGGGACAACGTGGGACACCGTTGGACACCGTGGGACACCGTTGGACACCGTTGGACATCGTTGGACACCGTGGGACAACGTGGGACAACGTGGGACAACGTGGGACAACGTGGGACAACGTGGGACAACGTGGGACAACGTGGGACAACGTGGGACAACGTGGGACAACGTGGGACATCGTGGGACAACGTGGGACAACGTGGGACAACGTGGGACAACGTGGGACACCGTTGGACAACGTGGGACACCGTTGGACATCGTTGGACACCGTGGGACAACGTGGGACAACGTGGGACCACGTGGGACAACGTGGGACAACGTGGGACAACGTGGGACAACGTGGGACAACGTGGGACAACGTGGGACATCGTGGGACAACGTGGGACAACGTGGGACACCGTTGGACATCGTTGGACACCGTGGGACACCGTGGGACAACGTGGGACAACGTGGGACAACGTGGGACAACGTGGGACAACGTGGGACAACGTGGGACAACGTGGGACAACGTGGGACAACGTGGGACAACGTGGGACAACGTGGGACAACGTGGGACAACGTGGGACAACGTGGGACAACGTGGGACATCGTGGGACAACGTGGGACAACGTGGGACAACGTGGGACAACGTGGGACACCGTTGGACATCGTTGGACACCGTGGGACAACGTGGGACAACGTGGGACAACGTGGGACAACGTGGGACAACGTGGGACAACGTGGGACATCGTGGGACAACGTGGGACAACGTGGGACAACGTGGGACAACGTGGGACAACGTGGGACACCGTTGGACACCGTTGGACACCGTTGGACACCGTTGGACATCGTTGGACACCGTGGGACAACGTGGGACAACGTGGGACAACGTGGGAAACCATGGAACAACGTGGGACAACGTGGGACACCGTTGGACATCGTTGGACATCGTTGGACACCGTGGGACAACGTGGGACAACGTGGGAAAACGTGGGACAACGTGGGACACCGTTGGACATCGCTGGACACCGTTGGACATCGTTGGACACCGTGGGACAACGTGGGACAACGTGGCACAACGTGGGACAACGTGGGACAACGTGGGACAACGTGGGACAACGTGGGACAACGTGGGACAACGTGGGACAACGTGGGACATCGTGGGACAACGTGGGACAACGTGGGACAACGTGGGACATCGTGGGACAACGTGGGACAACGTGGGACAACGTGGGACAACGTGGGACAACGTGGGACACCGTTGGACACCGTTGGACACCGTTGGACACCGTTGGACATCGTTGGACACCGTGGGACAACGTGGGACAACGTGGGACAACGTGGGAAACCATGGAACAACGTGGGACAACGTGGGACACCGTTGGACATCGTTGGACATCGTTGGACACCGTGGGACAACGTGGGACAACGTGGGACAACGTGGGACAACGTCGGACAACGTGGGACAACGTGGGACAACGTGGGACAACGTGGGACAACGTGGGAAACCATGGAACAACGTGGGACAACGTGGGACACCGTTGGACATCGTTGGACAACGTGGGACAACGTGGGACAACGTGGGACAACGTGGGACAACGTGGGACAACGTGGGACAACGTGGGACACCGTTGGACACCGTGGGACACCGTTGGACACCGTTGGACATCGTTGGACACCGTGGGACAACGTGGGACAACGTGGGACAACGTGGGACAACGTGGGACAACGTGGGACAACGTGGGACAACGTGGGACAACGTGGGACAACGTGGGACAACGTGGGACATCGTGGGACAACGTGGGACAACGTGGGACAACGTGGGACAACGTGGGACACCGTTGGACAACGTGGGACACCGTTGGACATCGTTGGACACCGTGGGACAACGTGGGACAACGTGGGACCACGTGGGACAACGTGGGACAACGTGGGACAACGTGGGACAACGTGGGACAACGTGGGACAACGTGGGACATCGTGGGACAACGTGGGACAACGTGGGACACCGTTGGACATCGTTGGACACCGTGGGACACCGTGGGACAACGTGGGACAACGTGGGACAACGTGGGACAACGTGGGACAACGTGGGACAACGTGGGACAACGTGGGACAACGTGGGACAACGTGGGACAACGTGGGACAACGTGGGACAACGTGGGACAACGTGGGACACCGTTGGACACCGTGGGACACCGTTGGACACCGTTGGACATCGTTGGACACCGTGGGACAACGTGGGACAACGTGGGACAACGTGGGACAACGTGGGACAACGTGGGACAACGTGGGACAACGTGGGACAACGTGGGACAACGTGGGACAACGTGGGACAACGTGGGACAACGTGGGACAACGTGGGACAACGTGGGACACCGTTGGACATCGTTGGACAACGTGGGACACCGTTGGACACCGTTGGACACCGTGGGACAACGTGGGACAACGTGGGACAACGTGGGACAACGTGGGACAACGTGGGACAACGTGGGACAACGTGGGACAACGTGGGACAACGTGGGACAACGTGGGACATCGTGGGACAACGTGGGACACCGTTGGACAACGTGGGACACCGTTGGACATCGTTGGACACCGTGGGACAACGTGGGACAACGTGGGACAACGTGGGACAACGTGGGACAACGTGGGACATCGTGGGACAACGTGGGACAACGTGGGACACCGTTGGACATCGTTGGACACCGTGGGACACCGTTGGACATCGTTGGACACCGTGGGACACCGTGGGACAACGTGGGACAACGTGGGACAACGTGGGACAACGTGGGACAACGTGGGACAACGTGGGACAACGTGGGACAACGTGGGACAACGTGGGACAACGTGGGACAACGTGGGACAACGTGGGACACCGTTGGACACCGTGGGACACCGTTGGACACCGTTGGACATCGTTGGACACCGTTGGACATCGTTGGACACCGTGGGACACCGTGGGACAACGTGGGACAACGTGGGACAACGTGGGACAACGTGGGACAACGTGGGACAACGTGGGACAACGTGGGACACCGTGGGACACCGTGGGACAACGTGGGACAACGTGGGACCACGTGGGACAACGTGGGGCAACGTGGGACAACGTGGGACAACGTTGGACATCGTTGGACATCGTTGGACACCGTGGGACAACGTGGGACAACGTGGGAAAACGTGGGACAACGTGGGACACCGTTGGACATCGCTGGACACCGTTGGACATCGTTGGACACCGTGGGACAACGTGGGACAACGTGGGACAACGTGGGACAACGTGGGACAACGTGGGACAACGTGGGACAACGTGGGACAACGTGGGACAACGTGGGACAACGTGGGACAACGTGGGACAACGTGGGACATCGTGGGACAACGTGGGACAACGTGGGACAACGTGGGACAACGTGGGACAACGTGGGACATCGTGGGACAACGTGGGACAACGTGGGACAACGTGGGACAACGTGGGACATCGTTGGACACCGTTGGACACCGTGGGACAACGTGGGACAACGTGGGACACCGTTGGACAACGTGGGACACCGTTGGACATCGTTGGACACCGTGGGACAACGTGGGACAACGTGGGACCACGTGGGACAACGTGGGACAACGTGGGACAACGTGGGACAACGTGGGACAACGTGGGACAACGTGGGACAACGTGGGACACCGTTGGACATCGTTGGACAACGTGGGACAACGTGGGACAACGTGGGACAACGTGGGACAACGTGGGACAACGTGGGACAACGTGGGACAACGTGGGACACCGTTGGACACCGTTGGACATCGTTGGACACCGTGGGTCAACGTGGGACAACGTGGGACAACGTGGGACAACGTGGGACAACGTGGGACAACGTTGGACAACGTGAGACAACGTGGGACAACGTGGGACAACGTGGGACATCGTGGGACAACGTGGGACAACGTGGGACACCGTTGGACATCGTTGGACACCGTGGGACAACGTGGGACAACGTGGGACAACGTGGGACAACGTGGGACACCGTTGGACACCGTGGGACACCGTTGGACACCGTTGGACATCGTTGGACACCGTGGGACAACGTGGGACAACGTGGGACCACGTGGGACAACGTGGGACAACGTGGGACAACGTGGGACAACGTGGGACAACGTGGGACAACGTGGGACATCGTGGGACAACGTGGGACAACGTGGGACACCGTTGGACACCGTGGGACACCGTGGGACACCGTGGGACAACGTGGGACAACGTGGGACAACGTGGGACAACGTGGGACAACGTAGGACAACGTGGGACAACGTGGGACAACGTGGGACAACGTGGGACAACGTGGGACAACGTGGGACAACGTGGGACAACGTGGGACAACGTGGGACACCGTTGGACACCGTGGGACACCGTTGGACACCGTTGGACATCGTTGGACACCGTGGGACAACGTGGGACAACGTGGGACAACGTGGGACAACGTGGGACAACGTGGGACAACGTGGGACAACGTGGGACAACGTGGGACAACGTGGGACAACGTGGGACATCGTGGGACAACGTGGGACAACGTGGGACAACGTGGGACAACGTGGGACACCGTTGGACAACGTGGGACACCGTTGGACATCGTTGGACACCGTGGGACAACGTGGGACAACGTGGGACCACGTGGGACAACGTGGGACAACGTGGGACAACGTGGGACAACGTGGGACAACGTGGGACAACGTGGGACATCGTGGGACAACGTGGGACAACGTGGGACACCGTTGGACATCGTTGGACACCGTGGGACACCGTGGGACAACGTGGGACAACGTGGGACAACGTGGGACAACGTGGGACAACGTGGGACAACGTGGGACAACGTGGGACAACGTGGGACAACGTGGGACAACGTGGGACAACGTGGGACAACGTGGGACAACGTGGGACAACGTGGGACAACGTGGGACATCGTGGGACAACGTGGGACAACGTGGGACAACGTGGGACAACGTGGGACACCGTTGGACATCGTTGGACACCGTGGGACAACGTGGGACAACGTGGGACCACGTGGGACAACGTGGGACAACGTGGGACAACGTGGGACAACGTGGGACATCGTGGGACAACGTGGGACAACGTGGGACAACGTGGGACAACGTGGGACAACGTGGGACACCGTTGGACACCGTTGGACACCGTTGGACACCGTTGGACATCGTTGGACACCGTGGGACAACGTGGGACAACGTGGGACAACGTGGGAAACCATGGAACAACGTGGGACAACGTGGGACACCGTTGGACATCGTTGGACATCGTTGGACACCGTGGGACAACGTGGGACAACGTGGGAAAACGTGGGACAACGTGGGACACCGTTGGACATCGCTGGACACCGTTGGACATCGTTGGACACCGTGGGACAACGTGGGACAACGTGGGACAACGTGGGACAACGTGGGACAACGTGGGACAACGTGGGACAACGTGGGACAACGTGGGACAACGTGGGACAACGTGGGACAACGTGGGACATCGTGGGACAACGTGGGACAACGTGGGACAACGTGGGACAACGTGGGACAACGTGGGACATCGTGGGACAACGTGGGACAACGTGGGACAACGTGGGACAACGTGGGACATCGTTGGACACCGTTGGACACCGTGGGACAACGTGGGACAACGTGGGACATCGTGGGACAACGTGGGACAACGTGGGACAACGTGGGACATCGTGGGACAACGTGGGACAACGTGGGACAACGTGGGACAACGTGGGACAACGTGGGACACCGTTGGACACCGTTGGACACCGTTGGACACCGTTGGACATCGTTGGACACCGTGGGACAACGTGGGACAACGTGGGACAACGTGGGAAACCATGGAACAACGTGGGACAACGTGGGACACCGTTGGACATCGTTGGACATCGTTGGACACCGTGGGACAACGTGGGACAACGTGGGACTACGTGGGACAACGTCGGACAACGTGGGACAACGTGGGACAACGTGGGACAACGTGGGACAACGTGGGACAACGTGGGACAACGTGGGACAACGTGGGACAACGTGGGACAACGTGGGACAACGTGGGACAACGTGGGACACCGTTGGACACCGTGGGACACCGTTGGACACCGTTGGACATCGTTGGACACCGTGGGACAACGTGGGACAACGTGGGACAACGTGGGACAACGTGGGACATCGTTGGACACCGTTGGACACCGTGGGACAACGTGGGACAACGTGGGACATCGTGGGACAACGTGGGACAACGTGGGACAACGTGGGACAACGTGGGACAACGTGGGACAACGTGGGACAACGTGGGACAACGTGGGACAACGTGGGACACCGTTGGACACCGTTGGACACCGTTGGACACCGTTGGACATCGTTGGACAACGTGGGACAACGTGGGACAACGTGGGACACCGTTGGACATCGTTGGACACCGTGGGACACCGTGGGACAACGTGGGACAACGTGGGACAACGTGGGACAACGTGGGACAACGTGGGACAACGTGGGACAACGTGGGACAACGTGGGACAACGTGGGACAACGTGGGACAACGTGGGACAACGTGGGACAACGTGGGACAACGTGGGACACCGTTGGACACCGTGGGACACCGTTGGACACCGTTGGACATCGTTGGACACCGTGGGACAACGTGGGACAACGTGGGACAACGTGGGACAACGTGGGACATCGTTGGACACCGTTGGACACCGTGGGACAACGTGGGACAACGTGGGACATCGTGGGACAACGTGGGACAACGTGGGACAACGTGGGACATCGTGGGACAACGTGGGACAACGTGGGACAACGTGGGACAACGTGGGACAACGTGGGACACCGTTGGACACCGTTGGACACCGTTGGACACCGTTGGACATCGTTGGACACCGTGGGACAACGTGGGACAACGTGGGACAACGTGGGAAACCATGGAACAACGTGGGACAACGTGGGACACCGTTGGACATCGTTGGACATCGTTGGACACCGTGGGACAACGTGGGACAACGTGGGACAACGTGGGACAACGTCGGACAACGTGGGACAACGTGGGACAACGTGGGACAACGTGGGACAACGTGGGACAACGTGGGACAACGTGGGACAACGTGGGACAACGTGGGACAACGTGGGACATCGTGGGACAACGTGGGACAACGTGGGACAACGTGGGACAACGTGGGACATCGTTGGACACCGTTGGACACCGTGGGACAACGTGGGACAACGTTGGACAACGTGGGACAACGTGGGACAACGTGGGACAACGTGGGACATCGTGGGACAACGTGGGACAACGTGGGACACCGTTGGACATCGTTGGACACCGTGGGACAACGTGGGACAACGTGGGACAACGTGGGACACCGTTGGACACCGTTGGACACCGTTGGACACCGTTGGACATCGTTGGACACCGTGGGACAACGTGGGACAACGTGGGACAACGTGGGAAACCATGGAACAACGTGGGACAACGTGGGACACCGTTGGACATCGTTGGACAACGTGGGACAACGTGGGACAACGTGGGACAACGTGGGACAACGTGGGACAACGTGGGACAACGTGGGACACCGTTGGACACCGTGGGACACCGTTGGACACCGTTGGACATCGTTGGACACCGTGGGACAACGTGGGACAACGTGGGACAACGTGGGACAACGTGGGACAACGTGGGACAACGTGGGACAACGTGGGACAACGTGGGACAACGTGGGACAACGTGGGACATCGTGGGACAACGTGGGACAACGTGGGACAACGTGGGACAACGTGGGACAACGTGGGACATCGTGGGACAACGTGGGACAACGTGGGACAACGTGGGACAACGTGGGACATCGTTGGACACCGTTGGACACCGTGGGACAACGTGGGACAACGTGGGACATCGTGGGACAACGTGGGACAACGTGGGACAACGTGGGACATCGTGGGACAACGTGGGACAACGTGGGACAACGTGGGACAACGTGGGACAACGTGGGACACCGTTGGACACCGTTGGACACCGTTGGACACCGTTGGACATCGTTGGACACCGTGGGACAACGTGGGACAACGTGGGACAACGTGGGAAACCATGGAACAACGTGGGACAACGTGGGACACCGTTGGACATCGTTGGACATCGTTGGACACCGTGGGACAACGTGGGACAACGTGGGACAACGTGGGACAACGTCGGACAACGTGGGACAACGTGGGACAACGTGGGACAACGTGGGACAACGTGGGACAACGTGGGACAACGTGGGACAACGTGGGACAACGTGGGACATCGTGGGACAACGTGGGACAACGTGGGACAACGTGGGACAACGTGGGACATCGTTGGACACCGTTGGACACCGTGGGACAACGTGGGACAACGTGGGACAACGTGGGACAACGTGGGACAACGTGGGACAACGTGGGACAACGTGGGACAACGTGGGACAACGTGGGACAACGTGGGACAACGTGGGACACCGTTGGACATCGTTGGACAACGTGGGACACCGTTGGACACCGTTGGACACCGTTGGACACCGTTGGACATCGTTGGACACCGTGGGACAACGTGGGACAACGTGGGACAACGTGGGAAACCATGGAACAACGTGGGACAACGTGGGACACCGTTGGACATCGTTGGACAACGTGGGACAACGTGGGACAACGTGGGACAACGTGGGACAACGTGGGACAACGTGGGACAACGTGGGACACCGTTGGACACCGTGGGACACCGTTGGACACCGTTGGACATCGTTGGACACCGTGGGACAACGTGGGACAACGTGGGACAACGTGGGACAACGTGGGACAACGTGGGACAACGTGGGACAACGTGGGACAACGTGGGACAACGTGGGACAACGTGGGACAACGTGGGACATCGTGGGACAACGTGGGACAACGTGGGACAACGTGGGACAACGTGGGACACCGTTGGACAACGTGGGACACCGTTGGACATCGTTGGACACCGTGGGACAACGTGGGACAACGTGGGACCACGTGGGACAACGTGGGACAACGTGGGACAACGTGGGACAACGTGGGACAACGTGGGACAACGTGGGACACCGTGGGACAACGTGGGACAACGTGGGACACCGTTGGACATCGTTGGACACCGTGGGACACCGTGGGACAACGTGGGACAACGTGGGACAACGTGGGACAACGTGGGACAACGTGGGACAACGTGGGACAACGTGGGACAACGTGGGACAACGTGGGACAACGTGGGACAACGTGGGACAACGTGGGACAACGTGGGACAACGTGGGACACCGTGGGACACCGTGGGACACCGTTGGACACCGTTGGACACCGTTGGACATCGTTGGACACCGTGGGACAACGTGGGACAACGTGGGACAACGTGGGAAACCATGGAACAACGTGGGACAACGTGGGACAACGTGGGACAACGTGGGACATCGTGGGACAACGTGGGACAACGTGGGACACCGTTGGACATCGTTGGACACCGTGGGACACCGTGGGACAACGTGGGACAACGTGGGACAACGTGGGACAACGTGGGACAACGTGGGACAACGTGGGACAACGTGGGACAACGTGGGACAACGTGGGACAACGTGGGACAACGTGGGACAACGTGGGACAACGTGGGACAACGTGGGACACCGTTGGACACCGTGGGACACCGTTGGACACCGTTGGACATCGTTGGACACCGTGGGACAACGTGGGACAACGTGGGACAACGTGGGACAACGTGGGACATCGTTGGACACCGTTGGACACCGTGGGACAACGTGGGACAACGTGGGACATCGTGGGACAACGTGGGACAACGTGGGACAACGTGGGACATCGTGGGACAACGTGGGACAACGTGGGACAACGTGGGACAACGTGGGACACCGTTGGACATCGTTGGACACCGTGGGACAACGTGGGACAACGTGGGACATCGTGGGACAACGTGGGACAACGTGGGACAACGTGGGACAACGTGGGACATCGTTGGACACCGTTGGACACCGTGGGACAACGTGGGACAACGTGGGACATCGTGGGACAACGTGGGACAACGTGGGACAACGTGGGACATCGTGGGACAACGTGGGACAACGTGGGACAACGTGGGACAACGTGGGACAACGTGGGACACCGTTGGACACCGTTGGACACCGTTGGACACCGTTGGACATCGTTGGACACCGTGGGACAACGTGGGACAACGTGGGACAACGTGGGAAACCATGGAACAACGTGGGACAACGTGGGACACCGTTGGACATCGTTGGACATCGTTGGACACCGTGGGACAACGTGGGACAACGTGGGGCAACGTGGGACAACGTCGGACAACGTGGGACAACGTGGGACAACGTGGGACAACGTGGGACAACGTGGGACAACGTGGGACAACGTGGGACAACGTGGGACAACGTGGGACATCGTGGGACAACGTGGGACAACGTGGGACAACGTGGGACAACGTGGGACATCGTTGGACACCGTTGGACACCGTGGGACAACGTGGGACAACGTGGGACAACGTGGGACAACGTGGGACAACGTGGGACAACGTGGGACAACGTGGGACAACGTGGGACAACGTGGGACAACGTGGGACAACGTGGGACACCGTTGGACATCGTTGGACAACGTGGGACACCGTTGGACACCGTTGGACACCGTTGGACACCGTTGGACATCGTTGGACACCGTGGGACAACGTGGGACAACGTGGGACAACGTGGGAAACCATGGAACAACGTGGGACAACGTGGGACACCGTTGGACATCGTTGGACAACGTGGGACAACGTGGGACAACGTGGGACAACGTGGGACAACGTGGGACAACGTGGGACAACGTGGGACACCGTTGGACACCGTGGGACACCGTTGGACACCGTTGGACATCGTTGGACACCGTGGGACAACGTGGGACAACGTGGGACAACGTGGGACAACGTGGGACAACGTGGGACAACGTGGGACAACGTGGGACAACGTGGGACAACGTGGGACAACGTGGGACAACGTGGGACATCGTGGGACAACGTGGGACAACGTGGGACAACGTGGGACAACGTGGGACACCGTTGGACAACGTGGGACACCGTTGGACATCGTTGGACACCGTGGGACAACGTGGGACAACGTGGGACCACGTGGGACAACGTGGGACAACGTGGGACAACGTGGGACAACGTGGGACAACGTGGGACAACGTGGGACATCGTGGGACAACGTGGGACAACGTGGGACACCGTTGGACATCGTTGGACACCGTGGGACACCGTGGGACAACGTGGGACAACGTGGGACAACGTGGGACAACGTGGGACAACGTGGGACAACGTGGGACAACGTGGGACAACGTGGGACAACGTGGGACAACGTGGGACAACGTGGGACAACGTGGGACAACGTGGGACAACGTGGGACACCGTTGGACACCGTGGGACACCGTTGGACACCGTTGGACATCGTTGGACACCGTGGGACAACGTG
The DNA here is from genome assembly GCF_910591885.1 of Bombus terrestris. Lineage (NCBI taxonomy): Eukaryota > Metazoa > Arthropoda > Insecta > Hymenoptera > Apidae > Bombus > Bombus terrestris. Next base: position 76,900 of record NW_025963680.1, read on the forward strand.
GGACAACGTGGGACAACGTGGGACAACGTGGGACATCGTTGGACACCGTTGGACACCGTGGGACAACGTGGGACAACGTGGGACATCGTGGGACAACGTGGGACAACGTGGGACAACGTGGGACATCGTGGGACAACGTGGGACAACGTGGGACAACGTGGGACAACGTGGGACAACGTGGGACACCGTTGGACACCGTTGGACACCGTTGGACACCGTTGGACATCGTTGGACACCGTGGGACAACGTGGGACAACGTGGGACAACGTGGGACACCGTGGAACAACGTGGGACAACGTGGGACACCGTTGGACATCGTTGGACATCGTTGGACACCGTGGGACAACGCGGGACAACGTGGGACAACGTGGGACAACGTCGGACAACGTGGGACAACGTGGGACAACGTGGGACAACGTGGGACAACGTGGGACAACGTGGGACAACGTGGGACAACGTGGGACAACGTGGGACAACGTGGGACAACGTGGGACAACGTGGGACAACGTGGGACAACGTGGGACAACGTGGGACACCGTTGGACACCGTTGGACACCGTGGGACAACGTGGGACAACGTTGGACAACGTGGGACAACGTGGGACAACGTGGGACAACGTGGGACATCGTGGGACAACGTGGGACAACGTGGGACACCGTTGGACATCGTTGGACACCGTGGGACAACGTGGGACAACGTGGGACAACGTGGGACACCGTTGGACACCGTTGGACACCGTTGGACACCGTTGGACATCGTTGGACACCGTGGGACAACGTGGGACAACGTGGGACAACGTGGGAAACCATGGAACAACGTGGGACAACGTGGGACACCGTTGGACATCGTTGGACAACGTGGGACAACGTGGGACAACGTGGGACAACGTGGGACAACGTGGGACAACGTGGGACACCGTTGGACACCGTGGGACACCGTTGGACACCGTTGGACATCGTTGGACACCGTGGGACAACGTGGGACAACGTGGGACAACGTGGGACAACGTGGGACAACGTGGGACAACGTGGGACAACGTGGGACAACGTGGGACAACGTGGGACATCGTGGGACAACGTGGGACAACGTGGGACAACGTGGGACAACGTGGGACACCGTTGGACAACGTGGGACACCGTTGGACATCGTTGGACACCGTGGGACAACGTGGGACAACGTGGGACCACGTGGGACAACGTGGGACAACGTGGGACAACGTGGGACAACGTGGGACAACGTGGGACAACGTGGGACATCGTGGGACAACGTGGGACAACGTGGGACACCGTTGGACATCGTGGGACACCGTTGGACAACGTGGGACACCGTTGGACATCGTTGGACACCGTGGGACAACGTGGGACAACGTGGGACCACGTGGGACAACGTGGGACAACGTGGGACAACGTGGGACAACGTGGGACAACGTGGGACAACGTGGGACATCGTGGGACAACGTGGGACAACGTGGGACACCGTTGGACATCGTTGGACACCGTGGGACACCGTGGGACAACGTGGGACAACGTGGGACAACGTGGGACAACGTGGGACAACGTGGGACAACGTGGGACAACGTGGGACAACGTGGGACAACGTGGGACAACGTGGGACAACGTGGGACAACGTGGGACAACGTGGGACAACGTGGGACAACGTGGGACATCGTGGGACAACGTGGGACAACGTGGGACAACGTGGGACAACGTGGGACACCGTTGGACATCGTTGGACACCGTGGGACAACGTGGGACAACGTGGGACCACGTGGGACAACGTGGGACAACGTGGGACAACGTGGGACAACGTGGGACATCGTGGGACAACGTGGGACAACGTGGGACAACGTGGGACAACGTGGGACAACGTGGGACACCGTTGGACACCGTTGGACACCGTTGGACACCGTTGGACATCGTTGGACACCGTGGGACAACGTGGGACAACGTGGGACAACGTGGGAAACCATGGAACAACGTGGGACAACGTGGGACACCGTTGGACATCGTTGGACATCGTTGGACACCGTGGGACAACGTGGGACAACGTGGGAAAACGTGGGACAACGTGGGACACCGTTGGACATCGCTGGACACCGTTGGACATCGTTGGACACCGTGGGACAACGTGGGACAACGTGGGACAACGTGGGACAACGTGGGACAACGTGGGACAACGTGGGACAACGTGGGACAACGTGGGACAACGTGGGACAACGTGGGACATCGTGGGACAACGTGGGACAACGTGGGACAACGTGGGACATCGTGGGACAACGTGGGACAACGTGGGACAACGTGGGACAACGTGGGACAACGTGGGACACCGTTGGACACCGTTGGACACCGTTGGACACCGTTGGACATCGTTGGACACCGTGGGACAACGTGGGACAACGTGGGACAACGTGGGAAACCATGGAACAACGTGGGACAACGTGGGACACCGTTGGACATCGTTGGACATCGTTGGACACCGTGGGACAACGTGGGACAACGTGGGACAACGTGGGACAACGTCGGACAACGTGGGACAACGTGGGACAACGTGGGACAACGTGGGACAACGTGGGAAACCGTGGAACAACGTGGGACAACGTGGGACACCGTTGGACATCGTTGGACAACGTGGGACAACGTGGGACAACGTGGGACAACGTGGGACAACGTGGGACAACGTGGGACAACGTGGGACACCGTTGGACACCGTGGGACACCGTTGGACACCGTTGGACATCGTTGGACACCGTGGGACAACGTGGGACAACGTGGGACAACGTGGGACAACGTGGGACAACGTGGGACAACGTGGGACAACGTGGGACAACGTGGGACAACGTGGGACAACGTGGGACATCGTGGGACAACGTGGGACAACGTGGGACAACGTGGGACAACGTGGGACACCGTTGGACAACGTGGGACACCGTTGGACATCGTTGGACACCGTGGGACAACGTGGGACAACGTGGGACCACGTGGGACAACGTGGGACAACGTGGGACAACGTGGGACAACGTGGGACAACGTGGGACAACGTGGGACATCGTGGGACAACGTGGGACAACGTGGGACACCGTTGGACATCGTTGGACACCGTGGGACACCGTGGGACAACGTGGGACAACGTGGGACAACGTGGGACAACGTGGGACAACGTGGGACAACGTGGGACAACGTGGGACAACGTGGGACAACGTGGGACAACGTGGGACAACGTGGGACAACGTGGGACAACGTGGGACACCGTTGGACACCGTGGGACACCGTTGGACACCGTTGGACATCGTTGGACACCGTGGGACAACGTGGGACAACGTGGGACAACGTGGGACAACGTGGGACAACGTGGGACAACGTGGGACAACGTGGGACAACGTGGGACAACGTGGGACAACGTGGGACAACGTGGGACATCGTGGGACAACGTGGGACAACGTGGGACAACGTGGGACAACGTGGGACACCGTTGGACAACGTGGGACACCGTGGGACAACGTGGGACAACGTGGGACAACGTGGGACAACGTGGGACCACGTGGGACAACGTGGGACAACGTGGGACAACGTGGGACAACGTGGGACATCGTGGGACAACGTGGGACAACGTGGGACACCGTTGGACATCGTTGGACACCGTGGGACACCGTGGGACAACGTGGGACAACGTGGGACAACGTGGGACAACGTGGGACAACGTGGGACAACGTGGGACAACGTGGGACAACGTGGGACAACGTGGGACAACGTGGGACAACGTGGGACAACGTGGGACATCGTGGGACAACGTGGGACAACGTGGGACAACGTGGGACAACGTGGGACAACGTGGGACACCGTGGGACAACGTGGGACAACGTGGGACCACGTGGGACAACGTGGGACAACGTGGGACAACGTGGGACAACGTTGGACATCGTTGGACATCGTTGGACACCGTGGGACAACGTGGGACAACGTGGGAAAACGTGGGACAACGTGGGACACCGTTGGACATCGCTGGACACCGTTGGACATCGTTGGACACCGTGGGACAACGTGGGACAACGTGGGACAACGTGGGACAACGTGGGACAACGTGGGACAACGTGGGACAACGTGGGACAACGTGGGACAACGTGGGACAACGTGGGACAACGTGGGACAACGTGGGACATCGTGGGACAACGTGGGACAACGTGGGACAACGTGGGACAACGTGGGACAACGTGGGACATCGTGGGACAACGTGGGACAACGTGGGACAACGTGGGACAACGTGGGACATCGTTGGACACCGTTGGACACCGTGGGACAACGTGGGACAACGTGGGACACCGTTGGACAACGTGGGACACCGTTGGACATCGTTGGACACCGTGGGACAACGTGGGACAACGTGGGACCACGTGGGACAACGTGGGACAACGTGGGACAACGTGGGACAACGTGGGACAACGTGGGACAACGTGGGACAACGTGGGACACCGTTGGACATCGTTGGACAACGTGGGACAACGTGGGACAACGTGGGACAACGTGGGACAACGTGGGACAACGTGGGACACCGTTGGACACCGTTGGACATCGTTGGACACCGTGGGACAACGTGGGACAACGTGGGACAACGTGGGACAACGTGGGACAACGTGGGACAACGTTGGACAACGTGGGACAACGTGGGACAACGTGGGACAACGTGGGACATCGTGGGACAACGTGGGACAACGTGGGACACCGTTGGACATCGTTGGACACCGTGGGACAACGTGGGACAACGTGGGACAACGTGGGACACCGTTGGACACCGTTGGACACCGTTGGACACCGTTGGACATCGTTGGACACCGTGGGACAACGTGGGACAACGTGGGACAACGTGGGAAACCATGGAACAACGTGGGACAACGTGGGACACCGTTGGACATCGTTGGACAACGTGGGACAACGTGGGACAACGTGGGACAACGTGGGACAACGTGGGACAACGTGGGACAACGTGGGACACCGTTGGACACCGTGGGACACCGTTGGACACCGTTGGACATCGTTGGACACCGTGGGACAACGTGGGACAACGTGGGACAACGTGGGACAACGTGGGACAACGTGGGACAACGTGGGACAACGTGGGACAACGTGGGACAACGTGGGACATCGTGGGACAACGTGGGACAACGTGGGACAACGTGGGACAACGTGGGACACCGTTGGACAACGTGGGACACCGTTGGACATCGTTGGACACCGTGGGACAACGTGGGACAACGTGGGACCACGTGGGACAACGTGGGACAACGTGGGACAACGTGGGACAACGTGGGACAACGTGGGACAACGTGGGACAACGTGGGACACCGTTGGACATCGTTGGACACCGTGGGACACCGTGGGACAACGTGGGACAACGTGGGACAACGTGGGACAACGTGGGACAACGTGGGACAACGTGGGACAACGTGGGACAACGTGGGACAACGTGGGACAACGTGGGACAACGTGGGACAACGTGGGACAACGTGGGACAACGTGGGACACCGTTGGACACCGTGGGACACCGTTGGACACCGTTGGACATCGTTGGACAACGTGGGACAACGTGGGACAACGTGGGACACCGTTGGACATCGTTGGACAACGTGGGACAACGTGGGACAACGTGGGACAACGTGGGACAACGTGGGACAACGTGGGACACCGTTGGACACCGTTGGACATCGTTGGACACCGTGGGACAACGTGGGACAACGTGGGACAACGTGGGACAACGTGGGACAACGTGGGACAACGTTGGACAACGTGGGACAACGTGGGACAACGTGGGACAACGTGGGACATCGTGGGACAACGTGGGACAACGTGGGACACCGTTGGACATCGTTGGACACCGTGGGACAACGTGGGACAACGTGGGACAACGTGGGACACCGTTGGACACCGTTGGACACCGTTGGACACCGTTGGACATCGTTGGACACCGTGGGACAACGTGGGACAACGTGGGACAACGTGGGAAACCATGGAACAACGTGGGACAACGTGGGACACCGTTGGACATCGTTGGACAACGTGGGACAACGTGGGACAACGTGGGACAACGTGGGACAACGTGGGACAACGTGGGACAACGTGGGACACCGTTGGACACCGTGGGACACCGTTGGACACCGTTGGACATCGTTGGACACCGTGGGACAATGTGGGACAACGTGGGACAACGTGGGACAACGTGGGACAACGTGGGACAACGTGGGACAACGTGGGACAACGTGGGACAACGTGGGACATCGTGGGACAACGTGGGACAACGTGGGACAACGTGGGACAACGTGGGACACCGTTGGACAACGTGGGACACCGTTGGACATCGTTGGACACCGTGGGACAACGTGGGACAACGTGGGACCACGTGGGACAACGTGGGACAACGTGGGACAACGTGGGACAACGTGGGACAACGTGGGACAACGTGGGACATCGTGGGACAACGTGGGACAACGTGGGACACCGTTGGACATCGTTGGACACCGTGGGACACCGTGGGACAACGTGGGACAACGTGGGACAACGTGGGACAACGTGGGACAACGTGGGACAACGTGGGACAACGTGGGACAACGTGGGACAACGTGGGACAACGTGGGACACCGTTGGACACCGTGGGACACCGTTGGACACCGTTGGACATCGTTGGACACCGTGGGACAACGTGGGACAACGTGGGACAACGTGGGACAACGTGGGACAACGTGGGACAACGTGGGACAACGTGGGACAACGTGGGACAACGTGGGACATCGTGGGACAACGTGGGACAACGTGGGACAACGTGGGACAACGTGGGACACCGTTGGACAACGTGGGACACCGTTGGACATCGTTGGACACCGTGGGACAACGTGGGACAACGTGGGACCACGTGGGACAACGTGGGGACAACGTGGGACAACGTGGGACAACGTGGGACAACGTGGGACAACGTGGGACAACGTGGGACACCGTTGGACATCGTTGGACACCGTGGGACACCGTGGGACAACGTGGGACAACGTGGGACAACGTGGGACAACGTGGGACAACGTGGGACAACGTGGGACAACGTGGGACAACGTGGGACAACGTGGGACAACGTGGGACAACGTGGGACAACGTGGGACAACGTGGGACAACGTGGGACACCGTTGGACACCGTGGGACACCGTTGGACACCGTTGGACATCGTTGGACAACGTGGGACAACGTGGGACAACGTGGGACACCGTTGGACATCGTTGGACAACGTGGGACAACGTGGGACAACGTGGGACAACGTGGGACAACGTGGGACAACGTGGGACACCGTTGGACATCGTTGGACATCGTTGGACACCGTGGGACAACGTGGGACAACGTGGGACAACGTGGGACAACGTGGGACAACGTGGGACAACGTTGGACAACGTGGGACAACGTGGGACAACGTGGGACAACGTGGGACATCGTGGGACAACGTGGGACAACGTGGGACACCGTTGGACATCGTTGGACACCGTGGGACAACGTGGGACAACGTGGGACAACGTGGGACACCGTTGGACACCGTTGGACACCGTTGGACACCGTTGGACATCGTTGGACACCGTGGGACAACGTGGGACAACGTGGGACAACGTGGGAAACCATGGAACAACGTGGGACAACGTGGGACACCGTTGGACATCGTTGGACAACGTGGGACAACGTGGGACAACGTGGGACAACGTGGGACAACGTGGGACAACGTGGGACAACGTGGGACACCGTTGGACACCGTGGGACACCGTTGGACACCGTTGGACATCGTTGGACACCGTGGGACAATGTGGGACAACGTGGGACAACGTGGGACAACGTGGGACAACGTGGGACAACGTGGGACAACGTGGGACAACGTGGGACAACGTGGGACATCGTGGGACAACGTGGGACAACGTGGGACAACGTGGGACAACGTGGGACACCGTTGGACAACGTGGGACACCGTTGGACATCGTTGGACACCGTGGGACAACGTGGGACAACGTGGGACCACGTGGGACAACGTGGGACAACGTGGGACAACGTGGGACAACGTGGGACAACGTGGGACAACGTGGGACATCGTGGGACAACGTGGGACAACGTGGGACACCGTTGGACATCGTTGGACACCGTGGGACACCGTGGGACAACGTGGGACAACGTGGGACAACGTGGGACAACGTGGGACAACGTGGGACAACGTGGGACAACGTGGGACAACGTGGGACAACGTGGGACAACGTGGGACACCGTTGGACACCGTGGGACACCGTGGGACACCGTTGGACATCGTTGGACACCGTGGGACAACGTGGGACAACGTGGGACAACGTGGGACAACGTGGGACATCGTTGGACACCGTTGGACACCGTGGGACAACGTGGGACAACGTGGGACATCGTGGGACAACGTGGGACAACGTGGGACAACGTGGGACATCGTGGGACAACGTGGGACAACGTGGGACAACGTGGGACAACGTGGGACAACGTGGGACACCGTTGGACACCGTTGGACACCGTTGGACACCGTTGGACATCGTTGGACACCGTGGGACAACGTGGGACAACGTGGGACAACGTGGGAAACCATGGAACAACGTGGGACAACGTGGGACACCGTTGGACATCGTTGGACATCGTTGGACACCGTGGGACAACGCGGGACAACGTGGGACAACGTGGGACAACGTCGGACAACGTGGGACAACGTGGGACAAGTGGGACAACGTGGGACAACGTGGGACAACGTGGACAACGTGGGACAACGTGGGACAACGTGGGACATCGTGGGACAACGTGGGACAACGTGGGACAACGTGGG